>NW_010550573.1:24746-45632 GCF_000687285.1 Phaethon lepturus | reverse complement strand
TCCAACCTTAGAGATTCTGTGATTCTGTGATAAGGAGACAGCAGAAAGGAGTGACGAGGATTTGGTTTTAAACCTTTTATTTCCATCTGTCTTAGCTAGCAGAGTAGAAGTCCTATTTGTTTTCTTTGGTTTTGTTGTTTTTTTTCTCGTTCAGTGTTTTACATTCCAATAAAACCTAGGTTTGGAGATTAACTGACTTTTGATAAGCTCCTTAAGCAAATAGGTGATATATCAACCTGAGGACGCTGACTTTCATAGAATCCTGAGCAAGCATCCTTTACATGTCACTTAAATAAGTCACCAGTCTGGCTCTTCTCCTTTTGACACTGTTATGGCTTTCATTTCTGCTCATGGTTTAATGTTCAGCATTGTTTCTCAGACAGAGCCTCAACTTCAATTGTAAAACCTGTCTTCTATCAGTACATCAGCTTCTGACATCAATTTTGCTTTGCCAGAAACTGCGCTGCAGTGTGTCTTCCAGGCATTCATCTGCCTTTCTCACATACAGCACTCCCCTCTTCAGGTTACTGTGTGACTATTACAACTTCAGTGGTCCATGCCTTCCATTCCAGACACATAACCAACTCAGCACAGCTTTAGTGTTATTATCTTGGCATCAGCTCCTGGATAGCAGTCCCAACTCAGTATCTTATCACTGCAGATTTTTATCCTGCCATTTGATGTGCACTCTGGTATGTGGACATCAAAAACAGTTTTGCCTGGAATCTTGAGAGCAATCTATTGGAAATTTGCATAACTTCACTGTTTGGGAAAAAAAAAAAAATTTACTTGGTTGGAATTTGATGCCTCTTTTCTTTCCAATTCTCTCTGTTAAGTAATCAAAAGATGATCTGGTATTGTTAATGCAGTTTGTTCATTTCCTTCCAGAAAGAAAAATTAATGTGTGAATTCACTATTAAGACAGTAGTCATATATGGCTTATTCTAATTATTGGACCTATATTTACACTATGTGCTGCAGGCTAGATCTAAATTTAATTTTCTTATTTCATTTTTTATCATAAGGCAATATACTCCATCTAGCTCTGTAAGCCATCTCTTAATCATTTGTATGTCTTTCTGTGTTTGAATGTGTACACTGCTGTGTACACTTGTCTCTCAGTTTCTAGTGGTGCCCTAAAATTAAACAGCTGTCAAAGACCAGAAATGCATTGATGTTATTACTGACATCACTTGTGTTAGCAAGCACTGTTCTATACAAAAAATACTCTCTAGGCAACCCTGCTTTTTGTCCTCCAGGAGGACAAAAAAAGGCTAAAGGTGGTTCTCTGCACTGATCCTACCAAGCATTTTATCATGGAATAGTATGACTTTGGAAAGTTTTCTTTGGCTACCAGTCTTGGTATTGCTCTCTATGCTTTACTTGCAACCAATGAGATGCAAAAGTCACATCAGCTGCAGCCCGTTTGAGTCTGAAGCTACATTGCAGGTAGCTCACAGTCTGAGGTTTTCTTTAATAGTATTCTAGATACGAGTTTGCCAAAGTCCAAAAGAAGTATTATGCCACTGTAATTGTGACTACCTGGATTTTTGTATTTTCACTTAAGGATAGCAATGGTAGTGGCATCACTTAATTTTTCCAAGTACTTAAAAAAAGTCTGTCCACTTGGGTCTGTTAGTATGTGTTTCTATGTTAAAATATGCAGGAAATTTCCCCTTCTTCATTAATTTAATTGATTTTTTAATTTGCTAAGGGATGGGACTCTAAATACACTGCAACCTCCACTGATTGTCCATTGTGTTCTTCATAGCTTACTTTTCAATATTTGTTATGGGGATTAGAAGATCAAAGAAGTGTTGCTAACCTCTGTGAAGGATCTCTCCTTTTGTAAGTAATCAGTGTGGAACCATCTCTACTCTTCAGAGGCATAGAATCATAGAATCATAGAACAGTTTGAGTTGGAAGGGACCGCTAAAGGTCATCTAGTCCAACCCGTCTGCAATGTGCAGGGACATCTTCAACTAGATCCGGTTGCTCAGAGCCCTGTCCAACCTGACCTGGAATGTTGCCAGGGATGGGGCATCTATTACCTCTCTGGGCAACCTGTACCCTCTTTTAGTTTAAAACCATTACCCCTTGTCCTATCGAAACAGGCCCTGCCAAAAAGTCTGTCCCCATCTTTCTCATAGGCCCCCTTGAAGTACTGGAAGGCTGCGATAAGGTCTCCCCAGAGCCTTCTCTTCTCCAGGCTGAACAACCCCAACTCTCTCAGCCTGTCCTCACAGAAGAGGTGTTCCATCCCTTGGATCATTTCAGTGGCCTTCTTGTGGACCCTCTCCAACAGGTCCACATCTTTCCTGTGCTGAGGGCTTCAGAACTGGACACAGGACTCCAGGTGGGGTCTCACCAGAGCAGAGTAGAGGGGCAGAAGCACCTCCCTCAACCTGCTAGCCATGCTTCCTTTGATGCAGCCCAGGATACGGTTGTCCTTCTGGGCCACAAACACCCATTTCCAGCTCATGTCCAGCTTTTCATCCACCAGTACCCCCAAGTTCTCCTCAGCAGGGCTGCTCTTGATCCCTTCATCCCCCAGCCTGTATACTAAAGGGTTTGTAACAACATTCCAGAAAATGATAAAATTATTTGATTGTATGGTCAATATTACTCTGCTGTTGTTTTCCAGTCTGGGTATTTAGCCACTGATGCTGCATGTCTTATTGGTTTTACTTTTGGTTCTTTTATTATTATTATAGGGTCTGGCAAACTATTATAGTTACAATAATAGAGTGATGGGAGTTTATTGAAGTAGTTCACATTTTTAGTAAATACTTGGTAGATTTTAGCATTGTATCATAGAAACAGTCACGAGCCAGATATCAAAGTCATCTCCTCAGAAACAGATGCATAAAACTTACTTATGCACTAGTTACATTTTCAAAGGCTGCAGAAAAAATTGATACCTAACAAAGATGCTACAGTGCTAAAGAAACTCTTCTTACACCATCTCCTTTAGTATGTCTGAACAGATTAGACAGGCTGGCACTATATCAGTTGTACCCATAGCCTTGCGTCGGGGATTGGATGATGTGGCAGTTTGACCAATAGTCTTCACCTTGATACCTGCAATAGTGTGCACAGTCTTTGGAGTATGCACCAAACAATGACATAGCCAGGGTTGCCTCTTCTTGAAATTTGAATTAATCCTCAATATCTCCTTATTCAGAGGTGAAAAAAGGTGGTGATAAGGACAAGCTGATGCTCAGTGCCCTAAGTCAAACATTTGCTTTTCTGGCACTGTAGTGACTGATCCAGTGACACCAGGTTACCAAGCTATGGAATTCCTGCTCTCCTGTTGAACCTTTCCTGTCATTTTCTGTCTGCTGCTCAGCGTGGATATAGTGATGCTTCATGTAGGAGGTGCTATGTGTAGGATATGTGCACACACATACACATATATATAAATTAAAAAAAATACATATTTCTTGCATGAGTGTGGATAAACTGCTCTTTGTCAGTCTGAGTACACACATTACTACAATCCACTAAAGGATTGTCTATTTTGTACTCGGTCCATTCTTGAGACTATAGCCATCCCTCTCTCCGATCAGCTGCTATTTAGATTGGCAAAAACTGTTCTGATATTTGTTAAGAAAATGTCATTAAGGATTGGCATTCTGACAGCAGAAATGAGTAGCCCACCAGATGTGATCTTTTCACCAAATTCCAAAGGCAGCAGAGGATTTTAAGGCACATTTTCCCTACCTTTCTCCTCTTTGGAGAAAGCCAAGTGCTTCACAGTCAAGCTTCTTAGATAGTTGAGTAGCTACCGAAACCATGTGTCTACCACCAGCAGTGCACAGCTGGTGTGCTCTTACAGAAGTGAGAAGCATGTATCTGCATGGTGTACTCTCATATATGTTCTGCTGTGGTTCTGTTTTTGGAAACTGTTCTTGCTCTTCGGTTTTGGGGGGTTTGTTATTACCATGCACATGCTGCCATCCACTTAGGCCAGTTGCAGCCCTTTGTTTTGCAACTGAAGCAGAAAGACAGGGAGGTTTATGACAGTACATGGCTTCTCTAAAGTTCCCTTTCTTTCATAGGCAGCTTTAGTTTTTTTGCCATGAAGTTCTACCACCTTAAATCTATCACCCTGTTCTTCACCTGATGCTTTAGGAGATGTCTTAGATATCTTTGTCCATTGCTGTGTGGTCTATCTGGCAGTATGACCTGGAACTTAGATGCTAACTTTTGCAAGGAGCTAAAACAAAAGCAACCTGTATTGGAGAGGATTGAAAAAGTGAACATCAGCTCTCTTGCGGCATAATGAAATATCTGTCAACATGTGATCAAGTCGTTTGTGATGCAGTGAGAGAAGACACAAGCACCGGTGTGCTTCGAAGCCAGATTCTCAGGGATGCTGGTTGATAGCATCAATCTGTTGTCCAAAAGTTAGTTATCTAAATCTTAAGTAGTCAGCAGAGTATCTTTTGTGGCCAGTGGGAAGAAGTAGAAACCTCCTGTTCTATCTCATCCCAAGGTGACACCCTAGACAGGTGACTGAGGTAGGGGACACGAATCACCTTCTGCACAGATCTGTTTTTCTTCATATTTCTTGAAGAAATCTAGCCTATAGAATTTGGAGAACTAAAGATGTTGAGATCAATTGCACACATGGTCTCTTTAAGCAGTTTTTTTGGCAACAAAGGACCTTTAAAGTAGAAATAAGTGCTGTTAGTCTGAAGCTGACAGGTACTTTTGCCTTAAAATTTTACTTTTTTTATTTTAAATATTATCGCCTTAGATATTTTTCTCCCCATTCAGGAGCATGTTTGTGTTCGAGAAGGGTTCATGCTTCACGCACACATGATTAAGTACATCCAATTCTTAGGGCTTTTGTCTGCACAGGAAAAGAGATGCCTTATGTGATGCTGCTTAGTGAGTTTCCTGACAAAGGGGCTGTGCCGGGGATCTGACTGTTCCCTCCACAAGTATGCTGGAGCATAAGCACGCACACTCCATCTGTACAAGTGGGAGAGGAGAAAAGTGCATTCAACATCTGTTACAGGCAGTTATAAACATTACAGTAGTCTAATTTTCCTAGGAATTATGCCTAAAGCAGGGTCCATGGCTCAGAAATTAAAAAAGGGAAAAACTAGCCTGGTAAAATTCCTCTAGGTCTCTTATTTCCTATGATCTTCCCTGAAGTTTTTACCACATGTTCCTTGAGAAAATCAAGGTCAAGTTTCTTTATCATGACTTGTGAATTTTCATTGTCATATTCGGATGTCTGGATGATCCCTGACAACGTTTTTGAAATAAATCTGTGTGAATAATTAACCTGGTTGGGAATTCATACTTTGAATTTTCAGTGAAATAAAAAAAAAATTTCTTTCATGATATATATGTGAATGAAATACATCGTTTTCTCTAGGATTTTATTTTATTATTCTTATTTAGGATATATCTCTGCATATAATACCTGGGGGAAAAAAATCCTGACAGTGACTGACTGAGCCCAGTTTCACATCACACAGAGCAGATTTCATGTATGGTGGAGTATGCAAGCATGCTCCTTGAAGCATTGTTCAGCAGCTACTTCTGCATACTTCCCTAAGAGTAGAAAGGTATAAAATACTTTCTAAAATTCCTAACAACATGATGGATAAAATATTTTTAAACTGAAATAAATCAGAATGAATAAACTAATTTCCTTTCTTTCACGGATCTTCAAGACAGAAAATGTGATAATAATAATGAAAAAATTATTTTTGAAAATTCACTCAATTTTACATTTTTCAGGGACATTTAATTAGATCTGATGTCCAAAAAGCATCAATTTGTATTAATTTATAGAAAAACAAAACATGAAAATATTAATGTACATATTCCTTTGTTTTATAGACTCAAAAATTAAATCTCAGAATCTTATTGTAGTCTAAGTCAGAATGATATCTCATCTGAAAATCACTATACTGAGGCAAAGAAAAATTAAAAATAGTCTTCCTAAGCCAATGGAGGACTTACCTTTTTAGGATTTCCGTTCCAGAAAGAAATATATGAACAAAATGATATGCAGGAAGTTATTACCCATTTGGAACTTATGTCTATGTTAATAATAAAACAGCATTCTTTGTTAAAACTGATGCTTTCAGCACTAATTGTGTGGCTTCTATCACACTACACATTTATGAGAAAGAAAAAATGAAGAGAAATTAAAGGATGAGAGAGAAAAATGTTGACAAATATTATTTTAAAAGAGTTTTACTTTGACATAAATTATGAACTATTGAGTACGCCAGCAGTGGAGTTTCAATGATTGGTACATAATTATCCAGGGAGGAAGGGTTTTAAGAATTCATAGCAACTCCTTAGCATGTCTTATTGGATTTATGCCAGCATGAAGGATTTGGTAATGAACTGCTAATCCGACCCTGCTCACTACTTGCCCAAGGTTCAAAATGTGTCTCTGTCTGAATGTCGGCTGCAATTAAGTGTTAGGACCAAAAGCATCTCAGAAAATGAGAAAGTAGTAGGATAGATTTTACTATCTATTATTGGTATTTATGGCTCTTCTCATGTTTAATCACTTGCAGCCACTGCACACTAAACACTTTCTTGCAAATGGGTCTGGAAATAGTGTTTAATAGGAGAAAGGGAATGAAATGAAGGCGGGGAGTTTAGACTGGTAAAACATCCTGATAATGGGGTTTGTTAGACATAGAAGAATCCCCAAAGGGCAGAGGGGGAAAATTCGGTGTCTGGGACATGTCCAATTAAACTTGAAAAACATTAGAAAATATTCTCCTTGGAAGAGGAAAAAGATATAATTAATATTTTTCATTACTAGTTTCTGTTATTCTTAAAGCTTCTTCCCAGGCAAGAAGTTTGGTTTGTTTCCTATCACTTCTGCAGTGAGTAGTTTCATTGCCTTAAAGGATTAAAGCAAATAAAGTTACAACATCTATATAAACTTTGAAACTGGAAATGGAAAGTTTAATCACAGTCTAATCCAAATGCCTTTCATGTTTACATATTAATTGATGTCCTTTAAAGAGTAATCTAAGGCTGGTAAAACAGGAATCTCTTTTACCATTTTCTAGGATAAGAACAGTTGTGAGAACATTTCTACTGCAAAATATTCCTCAGAATATGTATTCGAAGTCATGATGCTCTTTGGCGATTATCGTTGAGGGAAGAGCTTTCTTGGAGTCTCTCTCAACTTTACACTTATCAGGCAAAACTAGGGACATTTCAAAGAAGTGGACACCTGTTAATGTAATCTCAATATTTTAGAAGTATGAAAGGAATGGCTCAGTAATGGGGAGCAACCATCTTGTTAGTCCCAAGATAAAAAGGAGCCAGTCAGTGGGAATCCATCAGATTACATCAAAGCTGACTTTACTGAATCTTAAAAGTCAATCACTTCTACTTAATTTTGTTCCCAGGCTGAGCTACAATTGGGACCATAACACATTTAGGCTGGACTGATATTTTTGTTATCCTGCTTCTGACTCTATGTGCAAACATAAAACTGGAAAACACACCATAGAAACTACTGTTATATACATACACATACATATATATACCCATACACATATTCATGAAAATACATATATATTTCTGCTTCCCCACTAATTCCTGCCAGTGCTGATCCTGTGCTCGTAGAACTTAGCAGTGATGCTGATTCAGAATTTTTCTCACTTTTGAAAACCAGTGAGTGATCCACTGACAGCGTTCAAAGCACCCTTGGTTGTTCATGAGCGTTTTATCAGACCTTGAGGGCAGTTTTTCCAGCTGACAACTCTCTTTCGTGAGGCTTAACTAGGTCGGCCACTCACATTGTAATGCATGTCTGGATCTGAACTCCATGGCCCTTCCCTGTCTCTTCTTGCTGTAAAGATTCACATTTTTAGAAATACATCCTCTTTGAAAAACCTGCCCAGAGTGAACTACAATCTGAAGTCACAATGCACTGACTAATCAGCATTATCTCTTCAGGATACTGCATTAGCTGATTAGAAAAAGAGGAGGTTGATGAGTTTAAGCACGAAGTATCAGAAATCTGTTTATCTATCTCCTCTTTTAATTTCTTTTTTTAATGGTGAGGAGAAGAGAAGAGGTCAAAAAAAAAACCCAGAGATTTTAAGAATAAGTAATTTTATTCTTAGAAGTCAATTAAGTAATCTTTTTTCTTGGTCAGTCTCACATTTCCAATTATAAAGCCAGGACAAAAGACTAGCCCAGCACACTGGCGTGGAAATCAGAATACGATTCTTTTGCTGAAAACTGAGAAGAATCAGTGAAAACTAGGCTTTAAGTTTCTTAAAAGACAACTTGCCATATGCCAGAAAAACTAGGAAAGGCAAAGTAAGGATGAAAAAAATTGCATGTGAAGTATTTTTTCAATATGTCTCCACATTCTGTATATACACCTTGCATATAAATCAGCATACTGGATTAGTGATTCTTGCTTTACAAGTTAGGTAGCTTTCACATGTCTGTTAAAGTTCCCTGTGGCTCAGAAAGCCATGTTAAAATGAAGAAAAGTCTTTTATTTTAAACAAGTGAAAGATCTAAATCAAAACAGGTCAGTTTCATGGGTGGTAGATTATTAATTACTTAATATGTCTTATTAAACAAGATTTTAAATTATAATATTATTTTTTTAAGAACACGAGAAAGAAGGGAAGGGAAGGGAAGGGAAGGGACGGGAAGGGAAGGGAAGGGAAGGGAAGGGAAGGGAAGGGAAGGGAAGGGAAGGGAAGGGAAGGGAAGGGAAGGGAAGGGAAGGGAAGGGAAGGGAAGGGAAGGGAAGGGAAGGGAAGGGAAGGGAAGGGAAGGGAAGGGAAGGGAAGGGACAAATGACTTTTTATCATTCAGACAGCTGGAGACAAACGTCTTATAAAATGAGGAGAGACCTTTAATTAATGTTGATAGATTGCACGAAGACTACTGGTCTTTCTTTTTACATAAGCTTTAACAGGTTTACTCTCTGCTAAGACAGGCCATCAGAGAATTAATTTGTACTTGTTTTACATTTACATACTTCATGAAACCTACAGACCCAGGAAATTGGAAAATATGTTTCAAAGCTTAAAATAATCTCTTTCCCTAGCAACTGCTTAGGAAAATGAGACCTTTGACTTTGATTCAGAAATTGTTTATGCTGCTAATGGTAATTACATCAGCATTTGGTGAAGTTTCCCCATTACATAAAGGGTAACTGTAAAGCATATGAAGTACCAGAACAAGCACTGAAAAAGCCACAAGAAGTTCAATTCACAAATGAGATTTACAATGTTTGGGGCACATTCTGTGATTACGTCTATATTAAAGGGAAGCCAGAACTGTGTTTTGATATTATGGTCATACATCACCTACAAGCGGCCTAGATAGTATGCACCCAACCACGGACTGAATTCAGCCCATAGGAACAATCATTTACCCCACACACCCCTCCTGCTTATCTTTTTGACAAGGCTTCCTCACACATGCACAAGTCTGATCCCTGATATTGTTTCATAAAGGCCTAGTACCCTCCTTTCTTTCTCATGTATAATACAAAATTCTGTCTACGCATTGAGAACACATTTTGTACAATTCTTCTTCTTAACCTCATCTTCCTTTCCTGTCTTGTAAGCCTTACCAGTTAGTAAAACTATTGTATGTAGTGTAATCTGATTTTTCATAAAGATATAGCCATTGTGACTAACAAGGTAACATACAATCAAAGAATAATGTAGATTGAAAGGGACCTCTGGAGGTTATCTGGCCCAATCCCTTAATTAAAGCAGAGACAACTTCAAAATTACAGTAAATTGCTCAAGCTGTGTCCAGTTGAGTTCTGAATACCTGCAGGGGTGGAGATGTCCCACATCTCTTCAGGCAAGCTGTTATAGTGTTTGACCACCTTCACGGTGAAAAATTTTTTCCTTACATAGAGTAAAAATTTCCCTTGCTTCCATTTGGGTCTCCCATCCCTTGTCCGTTTTCTTTGCACCTTCGAGAGCACCCTGGCTCTGACTTCTCTATACCTCCCATTCAGACCGCAGAAGACTGCAATGAAATCTCCCCTGAACTCTTTTTTCCAGGCTGAACAAGCCAACTTTTCTCAGTATCTCCTCATGCATTGTGTGCTCCAGTGTCCCAGCTTCTGGATGGCCCCCCATTGAACTATGTCTAGTCTGTCTGTGTCTCTCTTGCACTGGGGAGCCCAGAGCCGGACCCAGCACTCCAGATGTATCTCACCAGTGCTGACCAGAGGCGAAGGATCCCCTCCCTCAACTGGCAGGCATTGGTCTCCCCCCTGCAGCCTGATGTGCAGTTGGCTTTCAGCACTGAAAGGGCACACTGCTGGCTCATGGTCAACTCGTTGTCCACCAGGACTCCCAGGTCCTTTTCTGCCAAGCTGCTTTCCAGCTGGGTGGCCTCAAGCCTGTACAGGTGCTTATGGTTATTCCTCCCCAGGGGCAGGATTTTGCATTTCCAGTTGTTGTTCTTCATGAGGTTCCTGTCAGCCCATGTCCCCAACTTGATGAGATTCCTCTGAGTTGCAGCCCTGCTCTCCAGTTTACTGACAGTTCCATTCATCTGGATTTTATTTGTGAATTAACTTACTGAGGGTGCACTTAAACATTCGTCAGACCCAGGCCATTCCCTGAGGAACATGACCAGTCCCCATCTACCGCTTGGACTTTGTACTATAACATCTGCCCTTCGAGTTCAGTGGGTCATCTTGTCTGTTTTCAAATGTCATCACTGTAAATTTTCCTATCCCTTGAAGTTAATTTTTTTTATTTAAAAAGAAAAAATCAAAATTGAGAAGTTCATTTCCTAGGTCTGAAAATTCCAGTTCCCCATGCTCAACTTTCTCACACATGCTTTTCTATTTTCCAGAAAACTTTAAAAATAACATCTCTAACATCTACAGAAAACCAAAGAGAGGACAGATAATTTTTTTTTTTAAAGTTAATTCTTAAAAATGGATCTTCAAAAGGGTTATCTGAGTTCATGACACCTGGATGCAAGTTGCAGGAATTTTCTGAGCACTTCTACTCTTTCTTTTTTTTTAAAGGAAGTTGGCAAAGCAAAAATGCTGAGAGCTGTTCTTCCTTTCTTCACAGGCTACTCCTGAAAAAGCCTTCTTGAACTAATGTGTAAATGTGTATTGCTGCATAATTAAGGATTAGAAAAATGAGGCCAAACTCATCCAGTTTATTTTTTCCAGCCAGCCTTGTATAAAAGAGGTGGCAATCTAGAAGAAGTTGCTCTTTTCATTTAAACTGGGACTGTTCCAGAAGACCACGTACGAATAGAAATATTTATTGAAGGTGAAATGTTCCAGACTTAAACAGTGGGTAGAAACAGCAAATTCCTGAATGGAAATTAGTATTTAATTGTATAATATTTGCTTTTTTTCATACTGTTTTTCTTAAATCATAGATAATTTTTATCTATATCAAAAAACAGAAGCCACGTTGCTGCTTTGGTACTTTTTGAAAATTTATTTTAGACATATATTAATCATCTATGAGATAGCTTATAATAACTTTTTCTAATTTATTTTTCTACCATTCTGCATTAAAAAGTTGCATGTCTTTTTCTCTGAGAGTAAGTTTTGTGCATGGGCACATACCCATGTTCGTGAGTTGAGTGACATTCAGAACTGAGCTAACATTCGAATATACGTCCTTATTTTGTCTTCTGGTGACTATCAAAGTTCATCTTAGTCCCAGTCCAAAAGCTAACAGCAGACTTCCCTTAATATAGGTCTGCCTCATGTCAAAATTCAACAATAAAACCCATATTGAAGAAAGGTAGAGGTAAGGTCAAGATATGCAAAGAGACTTAGAGACATATTCAAAAAGACATGGTTGCCACAAGTCCAAAACTTGGTCCTGAGGAACCCTTTTTGATCAAAAAAAAAAACCAAACTGTTAAAATCCTGGTAAAAAACAGTTTGTCAAAGAATTTCTGACCAGCTACTACTTCAGTACCATGAACAATATCAAATAACATCTCCCTGAAGCAGCAGTGGTGATAATAAATGATTAATTGCATTTCACTTTCCGTCATTCCTGTAGTCCCTGAACTTATGACCATAAACAGGCAAGCAAAATGCCACCTGCCTCTAACCTAGGATAGGCAAGGTCTGAGTATCTAACTGCTTTTTACATGAGGGGACAACTCAAGGTAAGCACTCTGCAAAGGTGTTTACAAACTGGGTCGATATCAGCAAGTGAGCAAATGCCCTGCTCTAGCAGCGGTGGTCTGACAAGTCTGATCCTGAATATCCTCTGACATTGCTAACTTCTAGCATCCTTCATATAACAGCTGTGGCTGCTGAGGAGGTCCTAGGGAGACAGGTGACAGAGACTGGTGAGGCTCACGTGCTCTTCCCTGACTAGGTTCCTCTGCTGGCACTGCTGGCACTGGATGGACCTTTCCACTGACCCAATGGGGCATTTTTATCTTCTTATTCTGGCAGGATTTACACTTTACACACACAAGTGGTTATGGACTTGGCTCAAAAAACATCCACATTCCACATCGAGCCTGTCCCATCTGCTCACTCTTCCATGTTTAGATCCCATGCAAGATGCTCTCTGTGTCCTTTGCAGCTATGAAAAGAGAGTGACACCTTAGGTGTCACACAATTTTGTGTGAATTGAAACATGCACCAAAGTGAGATAGGTGAGCCCTGAATGCTCTGAACAATGTTTCTGACTTTGTTGACCAGCTTAGGTAGTCAGCTGTTGGCCTCTTACATGGCTTATGTCCTACCTCCCCCTGCACATGCACTCACCCTCCACATACCTCTTGGCATTCCGGCACTCCAGGCCAGAGCTCAGGAGAAGACCTGTGGGGGAAGAGGAGCAGGGAGGGAACAGTAGAATGAGTTGGAGGACAGTGGTAATGTCAAGGTATCACAGAGATTTTTTTTCTCTCTCAAATGGAAATATCATCAGTGCAGATTGATTTCTCTCTACCTATGTGGCATTTGTTTTGTGTGCCCTTGCTGTGAACAGAACCTGCTCAGAAAAGGTGCTTGGCTGGTCAGACTGGTGGGAGGGGGGAAGGTTGATCAATAAAGTTTGGGCATTTGTTTTCAGGGTATAAAACTGCATGTGAGCGAACCCAGTAGAGCAGTCTTCCTGGGTTTGTTATGGAATGAGATTCTTTTTGCACCTCATTATTAAGCAGGCTGGCTTTGCTAGAAAACTGGATATCGTGTTCAGCTGGAAACACCTGAGCAAGACTCCTAGGTTGTTCTTTGGTGAAGGTTGTGGGTACAGTCCTTGTGCAGGGTCTGGAGCCCCTTTCCAGGGTCATTAAAACAGCAGCAGATCGGCTGTCATGGCTTGGAGGATACGGTGGTGTTGGGGACATGGTGGAGCCAAGCATGGGGGTAGCAGGGGCCATGTCTTGGAAGAGCTGTGCTCTCCTGGTGGGGCACTCACGGGTGCTGCACACCGCGCAGTGCTGCAAGGGCCACGTGGGCACAAATGTGTCAGTGAATCCACCAAGTCCAAAGATCCTGGCACCTGCATTCCAGCACCTACGCCGTTAAATCATTACACCTCTGACGTGGTTTCTGGCCCACACCAACAAACACTCTCCCAAACTATTTCTGGGTATGATTTCAGAGTTTGCAGAGGCCAGAGGCCGTTTCCAGTCAGCAGTTTGTGTGTGGTTACCCTGTTTTTTTGGATAAGGGTGTTTAATAGTACGGCTGTGGCCAGCTGGCCTCAGGGCCAGTGGCAGTAATTAATTACTGATATAAATGGAGCCCAGGTTTCCCTAGCCCTTCTCACAACTCACCTGAGGGCAAAAGGTGAGGAGCTAAACCATGGCAGACGGTGAGGAGTGTTGACCCCAAGGTACCACCAACGGACCTCTTCCAGGAGAGTTTCCATGACAGCAGGGAAGACTGTTGTTATGGAACCTGAAATATAATACTTTCATTGCCATAAAAAGTAAGCCCTAGCTTTGTCTTTCTGTAGGACACCATGTTATGGTTCTGCTGTGAGGATACCCTCCGGCTCCCTTTTCTGACCCAGGTGGCTACCTGAAATTCACGGTGATAAATCCTCACGCAGGGCTTCCTGAACTACTGCTGCTCAGGGACCACCAGAGGTGGCTGCAGATGCACTCCCTGGCGGTGGCAGTCCCTGTGTCTGTGCTGGGCCATTTTCACGTGCGAGGAATGGAGTGAATTTATCCTTTTCTCCCTCATGTGCCGCCTCCTCAGGAAAAGATAACCCAAACCTAACCTCCATTGCCTTTCCCTTGTTCTTGCACACTAGCAGCTCCCTTGCTGTCCATATTGCAACCAAACACAGCTTTCTTCCTCTTTGGGAAGTGGACATTTCAGATTAAATATAGATTGGGCCTGGGGATCCACTACACAATGATATATTATTGATTCATGGCACTGCTTTGTACTGCTAGCCAGCTACATGCTCCCCCCGCAAATTACAGTCAAACTCTGTCAGATTTTTTTCCTAAGACAGCCGTTAATTCTGGAATATATTTACGAGGTTTGAAACTCTGCTTGTCATTTCGTAGAGCAACACAGTGCAAAATGCACGCCAAGTATCTCCCCTGGCAGCAGACAGGGACACCAGTCCTCGGAATTTGTATGAATTCCAGTTTAAGGAGATAATGAATTTAAACGGTACAGACCCACAGACATTAACAGGATTTACTAGATACAGAGCCGTCGTAGTGATATGCATAAGCTGCATTTTATGGTTTTATAAACTGAAAATTGGCAGACTCTGCTGCTAGCCCTAAGTAATAGTGAACCTGACTTATGCATAGAGCTCCTCGTTATGTTTTGCAAACCACACACTCGCCTTTAGATTAATCCCGTGAAAGTTGCAGGGGTTGTGGGTCACCACGAGAAGGGTACTTAGGGCGTGATAACAAATTAAGAAAGAAACAAAATGGTCTGAAATCTATGACTGTTAAATTAACAGCAACACAGAAGGGAATGGGAAAAGGCCCTCCGCAAATTTATTGTTGTCTTGAAGCTACAGCAAAAAAAGTCCATCAACTTATATATTGCAGTAATTAGCAATTCCCAGTCTCCACGCAGTGATTATCTTCAGACTCAGGCTTAGAGCTCCCCTGTTCCTGCATACCAAAATGCAGGCGCCTGCCAAGCCTACACACAGTTCCCT
The DNA here is from genome assembly GCF_000687285.1 of Phaethon lepturus. Lineage (NCBI taxonomy): Eukaryota > Metazoa > Chordata > Aves > Phaethontiformes > Phaethontidae > Phaethon > Phaethon lepturus. The sequence goes on along the minus strand of NW_010550573.1, from coordinate 30,486 downwards.
CACTGTAAAAGTGGAAGAACTCCAGATTTTCTATAGTGTAACTGGCAGTTCCTTCTGAATCACTTTATAATTTCCACAGTAGACTATATCAGGTCAACTTTATACTTCTAAAAGTCAGTATGTGTACTCCCTTTCTCGTTCAGCGTGTCACACAGTGGCATATCTGTGTTCATTCAATGGCATGTGTGAGAAGGGAGTTGTCTCCAAGTTGTGGCTAACTGTCTGTGTGCTGTCATTCTCTCTCTCCCGATGAAAAGCAGATTATGCTTTGAGTCTCTGTACCTTTACTGTCAGGTGATGCACAAAAGAATGAAGTCAAATATACGTAAGGGGGTATGTCCTCATCATCCTATAAGTCATCTTAACCTTGCGACATAGTTTCAAGACAAAGTGTGCAAAAACCATTTATTTCTTATATAACAACTTACTAATGCTACTAGTTTCTTTACTGATACGTGAATAATTGCTGCAGGCAAAGCCCCAGCTCCGCTGCACCTAAATTTAAAACTGGAATATCTTTGTACCTCTGTCAGATGCCAAACAACTGTTCAGTAGTTTGAAGTTAAAAAAACTCCTTTTTACTGTATCTTCTGCTTATGATGTTTTCAAAAGTAAAAATGCAGTCAGACCAGTCTCAAGTAGCTGAAAATTTAACTCTTTTTCTGTATAAGATTAAGAGGGCTGCCCAGTGGGTAACCAGTAACGTGCTATGACCTGACGTTATCTCATCGAGTTTCAAAATACCCTTGCAAACTGGATTCCCTTGCCACAGCCAAGTGCTTTTCATGCCTGCTAAAGAGTTTTGGTGGGTTTTTTTCATATTTGCCCCTAGCTTTTGTAGATAAGCTACCAATACACACCGTTGCATTTTTCTTTCAAAGTTTCTGAATGGTTTGCATGGCAATTTCTCCCATCAGGGGCCACTGTTTATCAATACTTTGTTAGGTACAGATTCAACAGGTTCAAGCTCCCAGGCTTCGACATTGCAGAGGGGTAGCTCTGGACAATGATACCTTGGCACATCCTTCTCAAGAAGATGCTTTCTCACCAAGCAGGGTGAGTCCTAAACTTGGAAGCAGGTATGGTACAGACAGATGAAAGAAGATAGTGTAAAATGTATGGAGGTTTTATTTTGTCTTACTTTTGTTTTATCCGAAGCCTGCAATGGCTATCATGATAAGACCTGAGTCTTAACTTAGATGAAGTAAAGATTTTCTGAGGGAAGAGCAGGAATTGGGGGAATAAGCCAAAAAATACAAGTTTCCTCATTCATTTGAGTTCTTAAAAATTAGGAGTCCTGTCATGCTCCAGTGTGGGTAAAGACAGACAGTGGAGCAGAGACAAGGAAAGAGATGGGAGAATCTGCTCCAAGAAGTTTATGCATCCATTGAAGCTCCAGGAGAGCGTGCACAAGGCCAACCCTCCAGCTGCCTCTCCCCCTCCCCTCCGCCCCCTCCCAATCTGGTGACTTAAGGCAAATGAGAGTCCTGAGTGCCAGCAGCAAGACGAAGGGAGAGCAACAGATTCCATGTCGTTCCAGAACTGAGAAAGTTGCTCAGGTTGCTGACATATGTTGTGGAGACAGATTTCCGCAGTATGCAGACTGAGATGCATAATCTGAACAAGGTTATGAGCCAAACATCTACAGTGTTTATTGAAAACATCCCTGATGTTTAAAATCTTGTGGTCTTCTGAAACCCAGAAATCCAGCCTTGCAGTTATGGCTCCCTTTCAGAGAGAAGGAGACACATACATGCTTTGGGAACACGTGGGTTGCTATTTTCCCCTCCCTCCTCGCAGGAGAGACAGTTTAGCTTGCTTTTCCTGGTGCACATCCTGGGATGAATCACTGCAGACGAGCAGCTCCAGCAGAGACGCGGCTCAGAGGCCCGTACAGGAGGACAAGAGGAGCTGTCTGTCGCTCTGGAAAGGGATCACCATGCGGAGACAGGGATAGGGGAGGAGAGTGATTTATGTGGGTCCCTTTATGAGTGTGTCTGGCTTTCGGATACCGTGTGGGATTTTTCTTTGAAAAACAAACAAACACCAGTTATATTTCTTTTAATTGTCTGGAAAAACTCACTCCTTCAGCCAGTCACTCTCCTCTTTGCTCATTCTTTTAACTCTCACTCATGCTCAGCTGCTTTAGAGGTATTTTTGGAGATATTCAGGCTTGGAACGCTGTGTTCCTCCTAGCTGTTTTCAAACTTTCTTGCCTGACGTTCCTTTCCACAGCACTGGTCTTTAGGCCAGCCAGAAATAAGGATATTGCTGAGCACAAAAAAAGCCTTGTGTATCTTCCCCAATAACTACTTTAAAGGCTGTAACATATCTGCAGAGAGATTTTAGCATATTTTAAAATGCCAAAGGACATTTAAAGACAGTGTCTGGTGCCATTATGCATCTTCCCTGCAAAGGTGGGAAGTGAGGAGAAATAAGGGCTAGGCAGGATTATTTGTTCAAATGTATAAATGTACAAGGGCCTGGAGTAAAGCGGTACCGTAATCTCTTAGCTCTTGTAAAACTGACACTTGTGCCTGTGTGTGCCTGTGTGTGTATGCATACGAGAAAAAGAGGGAGCCAGTGAGAATATTCTTGTGGCAGGACGCCATGAGGTGGTGGTTGTCTGGAATTAACACCTTGAAAATTCAGAAGTCCTGCAAACACAAGAGAAAAAGGCCCTTGCCTAGGAGGAGAGAACTGCTAAAGTTCCACAACACCAGAGATCCCTGCTCATTTCTTCCATACTTTTAACGGCAGAGATTTTACGAGTACATTGCTTTCTGTTAGGTATCGTCCCTGCAATCTACCGGCCTGCCTGCAGGCTAGATAAGGACTAGAACTGACTTCTCCTTGTGTGGATAAAATATATGAGATATCGTTTAAGGTAGTTTTTTAGGGCATCGCTGCAAATGTAAGCTGGATTCCTGCCATGTTCCCCAACAGGACATAGTAGCACCTCTTCCAAAGTTCCCCTGCGGGTTGTGTTCTGGCAAGCACATTTCCAAGCTGCTGCCCTGGGCAGCAAGTGATCACTACAGGTGACCTGTGTCACCGCTGCTGGTGGCACACACAGAGGGAGAAAAGTCTGGCATCCCCTGGACTAAAGCATATCGTTACTTTCTCAAGTAAAATTTTAATATTATTTCTCTTTTTGCCATGTACCATTATATTGGTCATACTGGTTGAATGTCCACCACCATACTTTTCATTCCTGTGAAATGCATTATTCCTTTTCATGGAAGGGGTTGGAGCACTTAGGCTTTTAGACACTCACTTGCACTTGCACATAACGATTTTTGGCATGTATAAAATATGTGGAATGTGTATACACACACATACACACACACATACACATACACAAAAATGTACAAAACCCTGTGGTTATTTATTTAATTGACAGCTGTTTGATTATATTGAGAGCAAAGCTATGCATTAGATTTCATTTGATTTCTACTCGGTTTAAAACTGAGTGCTGTAAGCAATCGTTCCACAGTTAAAATAAATGCAACCCATTCTGTTGTTAGAGGTCTTCTGTGCTTTAAAAGCCCACACAGATTTCATGTTAAGCAAGCAACGAGGACAGCACAGGTCTACTATTTAAACAGAGCATACCCTTTATCATGGATATATCATATGCCAAATAATAGCTAGCAATTCCCTTTTCCTTTCAGGTGCCCAGGTAGAATCAGTTGTAAACTTGACTTCAATAATTTTGAGGGGGAAATGGCTTTATCACAAATATTTCCTAATCCCATGATACTCACATGGTATGCAATTAAAGGTGCAGTTACTCATAGCGTGACAGTTTCTGTGGTGTGCATTACAAGGAATGATCCAATTTCTCTAACCAATCTTTTTGTGGAAGGTATTCCCTATTGCTTTTTGGGAGGGGTTTTAATCATAAAGAAAAAAGCCCTGAGGAAAGTATTCTATGAAAGGGGATTTATGCTGGTTGGTGAAAACATTCACTAATGTTTTAGCACACTCTTCTCTGGCTTGTCATGGAGTAGAGTGAGGGTGGACCTAAGAGGACCTCCACTGAGCACTTTGGTTTGACATAACTTGGTGACAGCTGCCTATACCACTGTGCAGAGTGCTTAACATCTGACTTTCAGAATAATAGATGTCATTCAGCACGCTAATAGGTCCCTCCAAAGGTGCTTTTTCACTACTTCTATCAAAAATTGGTTCAAAGAAAGATGCTCATGACTATACCACGCAGAGAAAACACACATTGTTACCATGAGAGGGGTTTTTTTTCTATCAATCATCAGCACATTCTGGTGCATATGTTTTGGGAAGTGGCAGGGCTGAGGGACAGTGCTAAGTTTAAGTTTCTATCTATACCCTTATAGACAACAGCAAAAACTAAAAAAAAGAAAGCAAAACCACTAAACGGCAACTGCTTTTCCTTTTGGTGAAAACCAAACAATTCGATGGTAGTTCTTAAATTTTGATTGTATTGTTGGTGCTATTATCACACTGTGTTTTCCCACCTCATTTCTTATCTTTCTTCTTTTCCATAGGCTTGTCTCCAGAGAAGCTACTCTCCTGACTCAGACAAGACTGCACATGGATAGTAGCAGCCACCTTGGAAATGTCTTTGTAATTCATCAGAAACAGTTTGAACATATGCCAGTTTCTTTGATGGGGCCTCCTTCAGAAGCCATCAGGATCAATGGAAAAACTCCCCTTAATAAGGCCTTGATGCCAGTCCAGATCGGCTTTCAAAGTTCTCCCATGAAGGATCTGCGTAACACAGAGTATGGTACTTGACAATTCTTGTGCACGGGCACATATTTCATGTGAAAAAAAATGTATTTTCTTCCATTCCGCTGCAGAAAATCTTGCATGTGTCCTTGGGTTTTTGGCAGATGTTAAAAACAGATCAGGAGCAGATGATGTGAGAGCAACAATATGTCCCTGAGCAACAGCAAAGCAGCAGGTGCAGGAGGACCATATGCCAGATTCCCATCGGCAGAAGCAGCCGTGCGGAGGGCTCTCGGGGACTGCAGGCGAGGTGCATGCTCCACTTTTCTTCTGGCACTGGGGGATATTAGTATGTCTGCATCAGGCCAAGCGAAGAATATACAGACTTAACTTTCAATTATGCAATAATTCACAAAGTAAACACACAGAGACTGGAGTGCGAGAGATTTTCTCAGGCAGAACAACCTGAGTCTTTAAAAAAGTATCATATTTTACATTTAAAAATTGAATGTCCAGAAACAATAATGAAGGATTAAGGTCAATAATTAAGGTTTCTAATTAGAAAACTCTGACCTTGTCCCAAAACCTTTCCCACGCATCCAGGAACATGAAAAGTTTCCACTCATTTACTTTATAATAGTAGACAGTATTTTTTACAAAATACTGTATAAATAAATTAAAAAAAAAAAGAAAAAAGCAATGAATCTGTGACTGAAAGTTTTTTTCTGCTGTTCAGCCCTGGCATGCTACATTGCTTTCAATGGACTAAATAAAAATATGTCTGTTATGATCAAAATTGAAGAATTCTGGATACAAGTCATCCATTTTCCTCCAATGTCACATTATGATCTTCTGAGTGGAGCTGGACAAAAGTTTAGTTTATAAAATATATATGCTTAAGTATGCATTTTACCTCAAGACAAAGCCAATATTTTTCTAAAACAAAAAACGACACACCCTTTACATAAGAGCCACCAAAAAGCAGCCAATGCACCACAGTATAAACATTCTTGCACTGTTCAGGATC
>NW_010550573.1:18169-24732 GCF_000687285.1 Phaethon lepturus | reverse complement strand
ACTCTTTCATGCTAGTGACTTGAAACTCAGCTTGGGAAATAGGGGTCCTTTCTCTCTTTCTTTCCGGCTTACATGGAAACAGTCTTATTAAAACACATAAGAAGATTGGGTTCTGAAATTTTTTCTCCTGTGTAAAATTTCCTCAGAAATCTCCAGTTCTTCATTTGAACTGTATAATTACATTTAATGAACCAGTTAAAAATCCAAATAAATTGTTTTTGGTTTTTTTTTTTTAATTGTATTTTATGCTTGTTCTGGTACTACTGAAAGGCCACAGGACCATACCTAAAAGGGAGAAACAAAGCATCCCCAGTGGCTTAAGTTTCTATCACTTAGTAGTCTCTGAAGTACTAATAGAATGTCCAGGATTTTGTGAATTAAATGTTTTGGAATAACTTGCATTGTTGCTAATGAAATCTAACACAAAAGATCTGGAGCAAGTGTTAACATGACTAGGAATTCACTGAGATGACCAGTTGTGCTGGTTTCACTGGGATGGAGTTAGTTTTCTTCACAGCAGCTAGTATGGGGCTGTGTTTTGGATTTGTGCTGGAAACAGTGGTGGTAACACAGAGATGTTTTTGTTATTGCTGAGCAGTGCTTACACAGAGTCAAGGCCTTTCGTGCTTCTCACCCCACCCCACCAGCGAGTAGGATGGGGCTGGGCAAGAAGTTGAGAGGGGACACAGCTGAGACAGCTGACCCCAACTGACCAAAGGGATATTGCATACCATATGACGTCATGCTCAGCATATACAGCTGGGGAAGAAGAAGGAAGGGGGGGATGTTTGGGGTTACGAGCATTTGTCTTCCCAAGTAACCGTTACGCGTGCTGGAGCCCTGCTTCCCTGGAGATGGCTGAACTCCTGCCTGCCCGTGGGGAGCGGTGAATGAATTCCCTGTTTTGCTTTGCTTGTGTGTGTGGTGTTTGCTTTACCTGTTAAACTGTCTGTATCTCAACCCACGAGTTTTCTCACTTTTACTCTTTGGATTCTCTCGCCCGTCCCACCGTGGGGGAGTGAGCGAGCGGCTGCGTGGGGCTTAGTTGCTGGCTGGGGCTAAACCACACCACCAGTAAAAAAATTCAGTTCTAAGTAATTCACAGCACTATACCGATAGATTTCCCAGTCATAGCTGATGCTAAGAATCAGGTGATAGCTCACTTTGAATTTTAATCAGAAATTATTGAAGAGGTTTGAATGGGAAGTCATAGACCTTCTGACACCCTTAGCTATATCAGCCTGTTTGATAAAATACATATGGATAGAAAAAATGTTTGAAATGGCAATTTTAAATTAACCCACCTGACTTTGCACCGAATTCATAAACCACCTGAAACAACATCTATCTATGTGCTCCTAAATGCCACAGAGGTATGAGGCTATAAGCCTAACCCTCATACAGATACTAGGAGGCAACCTTGTATGACTGCCAGTACCATAATAACATCACATTTAGGTGTCGGTAGAAAGCACTGCAAGAACATTGCAGTTATCTTCAAGGGAATTGCCTGTGCAGTAGGAAATGAATGAATCAGTGGCTCCAGATGAACTATAGAAATTTCCTGGAGCTGAAGTGGAATTAGAGAGCTCGTAAGGAGCTGAAATATCTCAGCATTTGTTAGGAAATCTTGGAATGCCTATCCAGAAATATGTGCTGGTTACATATCTGTGCAAGACAGGCTGGGGAAAAACAATAACCAGCATGGCAGCTCGCCTCCTGAGAGATAAAAGTGGCAAATTTCAGTTTGTAAATCTGAATTGCTTTGAGGAACTTTTGAAACTCTTCTCCTTTATATTGGCAAAAAGTTGTTCCTGTTAGAGCACTAGCAGGAAGGACAGTATAGGACGTGATGAATAACAAGATGGAAAATCTACAGAAAGATAAAATGTTGTAGCTTTGAAAGAACAGATTATGAACCCATGTCTAATAAAATGTTCTTCATCTTCCCTTCTTTTTCCCCATCTGGATCAAGAAGGCACACAGGTTGACGACATTCTGTAATAGTATCTATAATTCAGAAATTATTCACAATCATAATACTTATTTTTATGTGAGTTCACTGTGCTCTCCTAAATAAATGATGCTTTTCCAAAATAAATACATATTTATCCAAATTAAGATGAAACATACTTAAAACTAGCTTTGTGACAGCTGGTAATAGGTCCACTGGAACCAGATGCCACTAGGGATAGGCAGCGAGCATCGTTTTCCAGCCTCTCTCCTACCCCAGTGATCTACTGCTGCATCAGAGACTGCACAAACTGGAATAAGAGCCAGTTATGTTAATCCTAGTCACACACCATACCTCCAGGGAAAATCTCCATAGAGGATCTGCAAGACATAATTGCTTCCATTTATAGAGAGTAGAGCAGAGCAGTGAATCTGTCTTGAAATGCTGGGTTTTGTTCCTTTGGGAAAGGGGAGCTGAGGATGAAAATGGACATGACTGAACTAAAGGAAATTATTTTGGGGCTTTTGCACACATCAAATGAAGACAAGCATCCTGGCTGCCGTTTAAGTTGCTGATCCAGCCAGTTTTTTTGAGAGACTTCTGACTGCAAAGTCTCAGCCTCTGGCCAATTTGAATCCTCTCACAGTCTCAGGAAAGAGCGTTTTGTAGCTCGCTCCGCTCAGCGAGCTTCATGGATAACCGAAATAATTTTGTAGATTCTCAGACCCCAGGAGAGGTTTTCCACAACACAGATGGGAGCTAGGCACCTTGCTGTCAGCTGTGTCTTTGAAAATGTGCAAAATGGCTCTTCTACTCTCCTGCCCTCATCCTCTGCCCTTCAGCTGCAGTGCTGCCAGAGCCTACAAACAGGATAAAAATGCTTAAGAGAATCCAAACCATAACATTCTGTAAAGGTGCTTTAGAAATTCTTGTTTATTTTTCTTTCTTTCCAGTTTGGTTTTGTTGACTTTTTTTTTTTTCTTTTTTTTTTTCCCCCCCCTCCTGTTGGTCTGATTACAGTATGCAGTTGTTTTCTGTCAGCAGCAGACATATGCGAAAAGGTTTGGAAATGCATATTATGAAGCTTTGTAATCTCTTGCAATCCCAGCAAGGGCTGTTTTTTAATCACTTAAATATAAGGATTTCATTAAAGGGTTTTTTTCCTCTTCTAATTCTCAATATGAATCACAACTGAACTGAGCATTAGGCTGTTTAAACAGTAAAGTATTTACACAAAGGAACTCCAGCTGTAGTGTAAATAATATTAAACAAGATTTTTTTAAAGACATAGTCCTGGAAAAGTCATTATAGCTGTTTGTTTGCCAGAAGCTATAGGAATAAGAGAAAAATCCTTTGTGTGTCATTTATTATTGTCACTTTATAGGTCAGGGAATTATAAACAGCTTTAAGTATTTTGCAGTAGCAGCTAACTTCTTACTGAAAGCTCTTCTTTCTAAAATACAATGTCTGGTTTTTAGCTGTTACAATTCTTCAATGCATACTTTCAGCCACTTCAGCTGAGTTGCCTACATTTTTTTTACAATTATGGATGTCAAGAAGATTTTATAGCCACATGTTAACGCTACCAGTTTTGCTTACTGTGTATATAAATGTTGTAACAGCATTGTGCCTGTCAGTCAGAAAATGTCTGTTACAAGTATGGCTGCTAGATGGTTTATTTAATCTAATAGCTTCCAATTCACTTGAAGTTAGTTAAGAGTTCCTCCCATAACCTTTCATAGCAACCCTGCGTAAAACTTTGTCATGGTTTAGCCCCAGCTGGCAACTAACCCCACGCAGCCGCTCGCTCACTCCCCCACGGTGGGACGGGCGAGAGAATCCAAAGAGTAAAAGTGAGGAAACTCATAGTTTGAGATAAAAACATTTTAACAGGTAAAGCAAAAGCCGCGCACACAAGCAGAGCAAAACAAGGAATCCATTCACCGCTCCCCATGGGCAGGCAGGAGTTCAGCCATCTCCAGGGAAGCAGGGCTCCAGCACGCGTAATGGTTACTTGGGAAGACAAATGCTCGTAACCCCAAACATCCCCCCCTTCCTTCTTCTTCCCCAGCTGTATATGCTGAGCATGACGTCATATGGTATGCAATATCCCTTTGGTCAGTTGGGGTCAGCTGTCCCAGCTGTGTCCCCTCTCAACTTCTTGCCCAGCCCCAGCCTACTCGCTGGTGGGTGGGATGAGAAGCACGAAAGGCCTTGACTGTGTGTAAGCACTGCTCAGCAATAACAAAAACATCTCTGTGTTAGCACCACTGTTTCCAGCACAAATCCAAAACACAGCCCCATACTAGCTGCTGTGAAGAAAACTAACTCCATCCCAGACAGAATCAACCCAAACTCACATAAATCCCATAAACAGATACTACTTCTTCCGTAGTAAATTTTGTATAAGATATTGATAGGCTCTGTATGAGTCTAAGCACCTTTTTTCATAGGATTCTATACCCTGAAACTCCCTAAAGCACACATAGAAAAATGTTTTGACTGTTCAACTGTTTTAAAGCCAAGATTTTCCTGTTGCCCTTCCCTTTTTATAACAAAGGACTCCAAAGACCAACTAACCTGCTTGCAGTGCAACATGAGTTGCTTGCTGTCCTTCTGAGATATTGCATCCACTGGTTTTTAACATACCTAAGATGCAATTTTATATTCTCACTTACCCAAAAACCTTGGTGAAAGACCAGGTTTTTAAATGTATATTAAAACTTCAGTCGGATTACTTAGGTGTTGAGATACACTCTTATTGGATTGGCAGGTTCATCCTTGTTCCTTACAGATTAAAAAGAAAAGAAAACCTTTGCATTTACATATCACACTAAAACAGAACCAAGAGGAAAATACCTTGTGTTCAAAACATGGTAAAAAAACAGTAATGCAGCTGTATTGGTATAACTGAAAATTATATGTAAAAACATTTTCATCAAAGTAGTACGATCTTTTTAGCAAGGAAAACTTAATAATCCAAGAAAATATATATGAAACCACTATTCATTTTAATTTTCTTTACTGTTGTACTCTTAGAAGATGGGAATTACCTGTACCAAGGAAGGCCAAAGCAGATAAAGAATAACAAATGCCTGAGAAAAACAGCTGCTGTGAAATAATCATGATCATCAAAAAGCCTTTATCATACTTGTCCAACATTTCACAGTTTAGGCCAAAAATAAAATATAATATGTTGAGTATAAACCTGCCATGGGAGTTCATACAATGTAGGAAAATCAGAGGACACTTAGAAAAAGAGGAAGGTTTATGACAGTTTTTAAAACAGCAGAACCCTCCTGAATATATTCAGAGTTTTCCAAAAGATATCTTTACAGATTTTTGTAAGGATAGCGTGCTTACATGCTAACCATGATGAGGTTAAAATCAGAAGAGTCTGTTATGCTTGTGTCATACGTGCTTCCCTTTCAGAATGTTAAATTACCTGGGGCAGTAGCTCAGTATGAGGCAGACCAACCAGGGAGATTTGAACCATATTCCACCCCCAGAGATTAATGTTTGGCTCTATCTTAGTAACAAAAGATGCATTCTTCATGTATCTACAATGAACAGACAGTTGCCAGCTTTTTTCCAAAGTAAGGATAATTTTGACCTAGACATCAGTCCTATAAGTGTTCTTATCAAAGAATTCCGTATAGTGGACCTCACATTGTAATGAAAAATACAGAAGAAAAAAAAAGAATTCATAACAACATCGTCTTGTTCAGGGTCATCTTTCTACCATAATTTCCTTCCTGCTTCTCCCATTATGTATTTTTAGTCCTTCCCTTTTTTTCACACTTTTTCACTCCTTCTCCAATTGTTTGCTTTCCTCCAGCTCAGAAGAACAGTCAGCTCCTGAGCAGTCAGTAAGCTCACTCACACAGATGATAACAAGCTCAGTGCAACATCTCTCTTGGTGATACTGTGTTGATGAACTGACAACATAAAGTTGGCAAGAGAAATTGGTCAAAGAGACAATTGTTTAGCACTGAATGTAAAAACATAATGCAAGCCCAACTCTTAGATGCATTGCTTTCCAGCCAAATCCTGAGACATAATCAACTACCAATGATACCTACTTTCCAAGATACCGGCTGCCCTAGCAGCAAGGTATCCTTGGGCAAGACTTCCTTTTGCTGATCCTGCTCTATCTATAAGGGATCAAAGTGAGAGAGGTAAACCAAGCCTCAACCAGCCTTACACTACGTATGGCCGGGCTGTTCTGCAGCCGTGAACCACAAAAAGGTAGGGCTTGGTACACATAGTGGATGCGCTCAGCCTTCAGCTCCAGAAGTTCCCTACGTGGTTTTCAGATATCAGGTTATCGTTATTTCAGTATTTAATCTTTAATGGTAAATGCAGTTCATTCTCCAAAAAAAAGTGAGTAGATGACATGCTGCAAACCTGGACTAAATGTGAGTTATGTGTAACCGTTACATGTAAGTTGTAGATGTATCTACCTGTTGTTAACATACTTGATTAATTATAAGGAACATTAAAAGTAGGAGGATTAGAAGCACTGTGAGAGAAAATTGTAGAGTTTCAAACCCATTTTCACCTTCTTACATGTATTATCAATCTGCTTTTGAAAACTTTGAAGTGTTTT
>NW_010550573.1:0-18138 GCF_000687285.1 Phaethon lepturus | reverse complement strand
TTCCCTACCTCTCTCCTTAACAACATTTTACATTTTTCAATAATTTATATATCAAATGTGCTCATCTCAAAAGTCTGCTTCTGCCTCGTCCCAGACCTGCAGTGACTTACAGTACTCAGGCTACATGCTTTCTTTCTTGTACATTGCTGTTAAGAGTTCTCCATGCTAAGTTGTGCCTGCATTAACACATCTGCGAGCCCAGTGTTTCACAGCCCACAGTGATGTCTGCTCCTTTATGGAAGTCCAGTCTCTACAACCACTTATCCATTTGTCAGGATGTGAAAACACCGATGTCACCGCTGACAGTGCATAGAATGGAAAGAAATCCATCTCAAGCCCTGTTTACACTCCAGCTGTTTACTGTCCACTTACAAGGTAAGGGTACAATCAGTTAAAAATTTCACAGAGCACCTGGTTCACATTCCATTGCAAGCAAATTAATTAAACTGTTGACAAATCTTGTGTCCACTCCTACAGGAGTTTTTTTAGCTGTAAAGCTGCTGCCAGTTCCATATTTGGAAGGTCAAAAGTACTTGAACATCTGCAGTCATTTTGTGTGACAGCTACACAATACAGTCCCACCAATAGCTACAGCTTGGCTTAGACCAGAGCAGTGTCTCTTGGTGTTTATGTTGGCAGAACTGAAAGACATAAATTTTCATCCTTTCCCATGCAGTACTCACAGGACTCCAGGAAGGTGTTATCATTCATCTGCTTTCATGCCATCAAGGTGAGACTTCCAGAAACTTACAACACCACCACCTGAAATCCAGGGAAAGCTCCATGGTAAGAGCTGCTGTTATTCTTGATGCTGAGGATTAACGTGGTGATGACCTTACAGAGATGAGGGAAGAGGCTCTAAAAGAAGCCCTGTGGATGGATATCAGGATTGCATTCATACAGCACAGATGAGCCAGGGCTAAATCTAAGTTTTCCTCTGTAACTGTGATGGCAGAAAAGATGACTTGTGGTCAATGGCAAAATGTTCACATCACAAGGGGACTGCCAGCTATAATAAGCCTTAAAAGCAGTTAGGTCTCAGCCATAAAAGATGTAGAATACTAGACTTGATAAAATGGAAAAAACCCCCCATATTTTTAAAAGAAAATAACAAAATTAACAAGACCAGAAAAGCCTATGACTCCAAGTAGTTGGACCTTCTGCATTACTCCAGGCTTGCATACTTCACCTGAAACAAAACTCTGTGACCTTAAACAAGGAATTGGAATCGTTATGGAGGTAAACTGTGAACCATAAACCCAAGCCAGGAGACACCAGAATCAGCCTAGGCTCACATCTTTCCCAGGGAACAGGATGAAATAATCCCAGCACATAAAATATGCTCCGTGCTTGAAGAAGAGTGTAAAAGGACCACAACTTCCCTGACAACCTGGCCTTCCCTCCTAATCCCAATTCTAAAGGTCCATATGCTTCTCACCACTTCATCAAAACACAGCTATTAGGACATAAACGCAAGGCACAGGGTTCTCTGCAGCACCTAACATCTTCCAGGCTATCTACTTGCCATCTTCAGTCGTTGCCAATAACGGCTGCAGGAAACTGTAAAACTAATCTGCATAAAATACATTTGATAAGTTGTTTTAAAGAGAGATAGGAGGGATAGTGGACCAGAAAGGAAGATAAACAATGAAAAATACAACAAGAGAAATCCTGTTTAGAAAGGTTATTCTGTTTCTAATTATTCTTTTTCTCTAGTGTTCAGAAACCTGCAGAAACCAAAAGCTCCATCAAGTCAGTTTTGATCATCCAACATGCTTAATTTTATTACTGTTACATGTCTCTGACATTATACGCAGCTTAGAAGAATTTGTTTTCAATACAGCAGCACATTATCAATCCCATTAGCTATGTGAAATCAATGAGTGAATCCAAAAATAACCTGGTTATAGAATTTTTGGTTTGTTGGCCCAGTGACACAGCAGCACAACCTCTGTATCACAAAAGGAACAGAATACAGAATACAGGAGTCACTAAACGATGCACACCATTGACTGCAGCAACAGGTAAGATTTCAGAAAGGCTTGCCCTGCCTGTCAAACCAAAAGAGCTGCAGTGTGCCAAAGAGAGAGGGACCCTGCTTTGCAGTACACTAGTAATAACTTCATACCCATGCCATTTCTCCAGGCGCAGAACAAACTGGAGCACAGCATCAAGAAAAGTTTTAGATTGTGAGTCTCCAAACTGGTTTGCAGGTTAAACGGACAAAATGCACTTTCTGCTTTGGTGTTTTGTGTCCTATGTTCTGTAATTCAGAAGTTCACTTAAGCTTCAGGTGTTGGGGAAGAGCTAACAAATTGCAGCTCCCGTTTAATGTTGAGAAGGAGATATTTGGGGATGGGGAAAAAAAAAATCTATATTGAATAAGGCTTGGTCATAAAAACAGTCTTTTAACAGTTCAGCTGACTGTGTATAAGAAGTGAATCTCAGAAAAGTGAAAGTACATCTGTAAGATGGCAAGAATATTTTCCAGAACCATTGCTCCCATTTTGTTGCAAGAATAAGAATAAAGCATTTGTGATAACAAGCCTTTCCTCGGGTTTCCATTGCCTTACTGCTCAGATATTGATCCATGAGGTACAAAGCATACTGACTGGTGCTCAGTGAGGGATTCATCTGCCAAAGCATAAATAAAAGTTAACTCCAAGTCCAAATTAAACGTGCTTTGGGTCTCTCTATAGTCCCTTAATGCAATAGGAATCTCTGGAGATCAAATCAGATCAATTCATCCTGAAATAAATACCTAATACATGCCAGAATAAATGTCCCTTGAAGGTGCCTGCCTATGAAGGGAGTGACTACCTTAGATTTTAGTGTTAAACTTTAAGATACCTAAAATTAGGTGACATTTCTACCCTTAATGCTTCCCTTTGTGATTGTATCTTTAGAATTATCAGAGTATTAAAAACATATTCATTTCTTTGCAGTGCCAAAATACAGAGCTTTTCACTTCAAGTTAAAAAAATGAATCTAGCCTAAGCCTGAGCAATATCATTCTGCAGTAAGCTGCAATGTAAGACCACGTACAAGTCATTCTTCCAGGCATAAAGACGAACAAACAGAACAAAGCAGAAGTACGTTTTCTTGCTAACCTTCAGGGTGATTCATAAAAGTAATGGGAACACACTGGAAAAGCTGAGTGTCATTAACATTCTCTTAAAGGAGAAATAAATCCTATTTTACAACAGACATGCTGCAAGAAGAGTAGTCCCCCTCAGGCATGATAGTTGTCATATGAAAAAAAGGCTTAAGAAATCCAGATGAATTTGATAGTTCTTAAGTACCTTCTTTCTTTCTTTGCTTTGCTTTGAAAGAAAAGGTTTTGTAGTTGTTGTATCCTTTGAAGGACGGGTTTTGTAGCTCTCTATGGCACCAGAAACAAAGGAGGTGAATATTTCACAAATTAACAGAAACTGAAATCTGAACAATTTCACCACAGAATTTTTTGGCTGAATTGCTTCTATCAGCTGTCTGCTCAGCCCAAAGTTTAATCTGGCAGCACTGAAAGGTTCTCAGTGAAGTTAGTACAGCTGATTACTTTCACGTCCAGCCATCCACAAATATCTCAACATGTTGAAAGTCACGGAAATTTGCTAAAAACATGAACCCCATGTAATTCATAGCTCCCAAGACAGCTGTAACAAAATGCAAGCAGGGGTCCTGACCCTGCAAATACTCAGTTCTTTAGGTTTATTCAGGAGAACAAGTAGTTGAAGTATCAGCTCTTTGGATAAAAGCTCAATATACTAGCAACTGGTGAGCTGTGACAGACATTCATTAAAACCCTGTCCGTCACAACTTTGTTCTTTCTGCTGCTGTTTTCTTTATCTCTGTTATTTATTCCCACATATTTAGATGGAAACTCTTTGAGACCTGAATTGCCTAATTTCATGTATGTTACCTAAACACAACTACAATGTGCTCGCTGACAGGGGTCTTTAAACAACATGGCAACACAAAATGTAAATAATTTGAGGTCGTGGTGAGTGTGACAGTCGCCATAATCTAGACTGTGATTAGGATGGTAATGGTGATACAAAACATGGTATCCAAGCAGAAGCTTCTTTCTGTTAGCATCAATATCTGAGTAAAAGCAGTATCTTTAAAAAGTATATTAAAGAGAAACGGTAAAATCAGGTGCACTCTTTACTGTTTTACGCTATTTTCATTCAGCAGGTAATTCAATCCTGAGTAGGGGTACTGGGCTACTTTGTAAAATGGAGATTATATGAGGTGCAATAGTTAAAGCAGGATGCCATGACTCTGTAAATCCGATTCCAGGAGAATGGGTTAAACCCCTGAAGAGTCCTGTCTAAAACATGAGGTGGATGAGAGAAGTTGTCTGATTTTGCAACGTTATTGGCACATCTGTAACTAATAAGAATGGTTCCTGGCATGATTATGCCTGGCAATCAAGCATCTCTCAAACTACTCCTCGGCATGACTTGGGAGCAAGGATGTGCCAAAGATCATTTCTAATAGACAGTCTGAACGTGACCACCCTCTTCTGGAAGGTAGGATGATTTAACAGTACAAATGACATCAAGCTGTGCTGCTGGCCTCAGGATCCTTGAAATGGTTAGTTTAGCATTATAGCCTGTGTGTCCAATGACGATAAGTAGTCCAAAAGTATTAGAATTATATGTCCATATGTATGTATGTATTATATTACAATATAGTAACACGATGACATTTTTGTATACTTATTTTATTATACTTTATACAATTATACTTTATATATCTTTCCGATAACTTTTTTGTTATTATATTAAATTATAAAGTGCAATAATCTAAGATGTATTAAAATATTGTAAAACTATTATAAAATATTATTATGTTACGTTATATTTGTTACATTATAATCACATGACCGTAAAGTGATATGGTTAATATTACAGTTTAGTGAAGAAGGTCAGCTGTCTATATAAGGTCCATTTTTTATGGATTAATTTTTAGTCAGCTTCTGTTCAGCCAGAGGATTATTTTTGCTAGGAAGTGACATCCCTCACATGAAGATATGGAAATGCATATCACTTATATGTGGCTATCTCTTAAGTCCACATTGTTGCAACTGACTGCTACTATATTGGGTCTTGAGCACTGAGGAGCAGTCTCTTCAGCATTGGTGTTAAAGTTGTGGATTACACCATGACAGAAGGAAGAACACACACACACTGGTGTAGGATTCAAAAAGCAAATGGTTTGCATAAAGCGCATTGTGCAATATTCTATCTTTAGTCCAGGTGGAAGTTCTCCAGAAAAGAACCTGAGGAATATAGGGAATCATAATCTGAATATGAAATTCATTGTGTCTAAAAAAATAGGTGCATGAGCAGACATTTAACCAGACATGCAGACATTCAAGATGCATGATTGATCCTTCCTCTTCACTTAGCACCATTAAGACAGCAGCTGAACTGCTGTGTCCAGGTATTTACCTGATATTCTACGTAGACACAAACCAATGAGAAGAAATTCTGCAGAGAGCAATGGGGTTAGTAAAAATCTGGAAAGCATGGCCAATACGGAAAAATAAAAGAACTGAGGCTGTTTACTCTAGAGTTTGAGAGGAAAAGTGAAAAGAGCATTCAAGTATCTGAAAGAATACTGCAGAGAGGGGAATAATGTGCATCCATATGATTCATCCATATGATGAATAACACGAAGAATAATGGTTTTTATGTTGTGGTAAAGGACATTTAGGCAAGAATATTAGGGGGAAAAAGACTGTTTAGTGGTAAGGATAATTTAACATAGAACCAAACTGTCTGGGGAGTCTGCAGTATCTCCAACTGGAAGTTTTTAAGAACAGGTTAGACAAACGTGCAAAATGTCTAAGTATCACTTACCTTGCCTTGGGGCTAAGTCATCGATTAGTTAACTTGAGGTCCTTCCCAGCCCCATTTCCGATGATGCGATAATTGTGGGCTGTTTCCTCTTCCTAAAAAGGGTGCTCCATTTTTAACTGTGATCAAAGCCCAATGGATTATGAGAGGGTCTTTTGAGAAGAGGCTTTAGGCCTCTTTTACTACTCTCATTAAACTTGGACAGTATGACATGAATATGAGTGAGGCTGAAGCTGAGAAAACTGGAGCCGAGGTGAAAATGCCTGAGGATTTAAATGACAACTGAAAAACATGAAGGCAGTCACTTTCAGGTGAGAAGAGACCAACAGCTGTGGCATATTGTTATGGGCGTATTTATTGGTGTGATATTTGCATAAATGCAGATGTTCCAACAGAGTACTAGAACACAAAATGACAACTTCAGACTGAAGCTAGTAATTTTACAAATCTGCACGTTTTGTTGAATTCTTGGAATACATGCCCTCTTCTTGCCTAGGTCCACTTACTGTTTGCCAATCTTCCTTCATAAATGCTGTGAACTTTCTCACCCTTCCCAAAGCAGACTTGTTTGTGATAGCTATAACCATCTAATAACACTTCCACCCTTAGTTAAGTCCATCTTGCTCTGTGACAATATTCAATATTCAGTCAACATTCACATTATACTATTCATACTTCTATGACATTAAATATTTGTCTTCTTTTTTTTGTACAAGGGAAGAATAGGCAAGAGTAGCTCCCTTGGAAAGGGAGGCAGGACAAAACCAAGAAAAACAGTGTCTTCCAGATCTTAAGGTTCAGTCTTGCTGCACTTTTTTAAGATTAAACAACATCAGAGCCTGAAAGGAAGTAGAACTTAATGCATTTTTTAATTGTTATAAAATGTCATACAGTTAATTTTTCAGTTCCTGTCAACTCTGGTTTTTAATTTTAAAACAGTTATTTTTTTCTAAAAAAGACATTATTATATAGCTAACAGTTTATGGAACAGGTACTTAATAAAAGTCAACAGGAGGCCATGCTCATCTCAGTTTTACTTTCATTTTACCTCTAGACCTTGGGATTGATCGCAGGATCTTGCCATCTCATTCATGAAACCTTGATTTGCTTACAGGATTGCTGAATGTGAAAGTGAAATCTGCCCCGTGGTCTGTCGAGATGAGTTTCTCTTTAGGTTTCTGGAGGGTTGCATGGCAGCAAACAGGCAAAACCAGTCATCTTTAGAAACCCTGATAACCTTCAAAGGAAATCTTGCAAACATAGTCACTTAATTACTACACAGTTATTGTATTAGTGTGCCTTGAACTGACTTGTTGAGAAATTATAACTTTTAGGAAAATGGTAACTATAACAAAATAAAGAGATAAAACCCAGTAAAGTAATAATGATGACAGAAAATGTTTAGTTGCAAAACAAATTGAAAAAAATTATGTTACAGCAAAGATAACATTAATACCATTTATTAAGTGCCCTTTAGTTTACATGTTAATCTTATGACATTACTGAGTACTCTGAAAAATATCTGTTGTGAGATTCAGGACACAACAGTGCTGAATTCTCTAAGGAGTATGATAATGTAATAATTTCACCATTTTTTGATCGAAGTTAAACCTGCCACAGGGACTGAGAGAAATGAAAAGTGGTAAAGAGAATTATAATGCTAAGCTCATTGAAAATGACAAAACTTTGTGAATTTTCTTAATAAATCTCAAAGTACTTACAGATGTGAGTTAACATTTCCTTATTTACCTGACAGATGGAGAGTTAGGGAAAGTTGTAAATAAGTACATCTCTTATGTCCCAGCTGCCACGCAGTCACCAGGTTGCTATTGAGAGCTGGTCATCAGAACAAAGTGCCACACTTAAGACACCTATTACATCCTTCTGTGATTGAGCTTATTTCTATGGGAACAAGCAGTATGTCTACAGACTGGCAACATTTTTTAGGGCATTAAAAATATCTATGTGTCATCATCCATTCTCTCCTAAATAGCTGAAGGGAAATAAAAAAACAGACCCCTTAGGAACCGATTATTTTTTAAGAATATATTCCTGCTCACTCACAAACTTTATTATGTAGTCTTATTTTCATTTATATCACTACTTTGCTAATATTATTGTGAACAAGATGCTTGTGAGCCTGAAATGAAATGGACAAGAGAGTGCTCAGGAATAATTTTGTCTCCAGGAATGGATAAACCCGTAAATGAAGTGGTGCTTGGGAGTGCTCCTGGGGGATGGAAGAGGATAGCCCACACTGTAAACCTGCTGGGACAGTCTGGAGCACATTTCTGGCCCAGGCCTACAAGAATTTTTCCAAACCTTTCCCACACCCATTTCAGGTGTTAAAACCTTCGTTAAAACAAGAAACAATTTTCAATGGGTGGGTACTGACCCATGTTTTGGGTGGTAAGAAAAGTCAATAACATCGGTGTGGGTCACTCTGAATCAGACTGCCTAAGTGCCTAGAAAAGTTACAAATTTAATTTATTTCTTTTAATTAGCTACTATAGACTTAGATGGTGGATACAGGGCTTTATTTCTGAGAGGATTGTATGTGACTTCTGCCTTCTTTTCCCAGAGTAAGGTGCCCTAGACTTTAAAGGCATCATCGGCCCCAGTGCTTTGCATGTACTTTTATTGACAAGAATATTGACCATTTTCAGAGTTTATACTCAGAACACTTTTTTCCCTAATTTTAAATTTTATAGAAAATTCCTTTTCTAGAGTGTTGTTTATTTATAGTTTTGCCCAGATGATAAATTCAGGTGGCAAATAATTCTTTCAATTTCCTTATTAATCTCTAGAGAAAATAAATTCTTAAGTAGCCAAACTCCCAGAAATATTAGGATTAGAAGTATTTTTAATAATATAATATGTAGCACACAACAAATATTCAGGTAAATCTGTTAATAACTCATGAACCAGCTAGTGTAGTTTAATATAAGAAAAGATGAAATTACGCCTTTTGGATATCTAAGCATTGCCAAGTAAAACACTAAATTTAAAAGGCTTGTACAGAGCCAAGAAGACAGAAAGGGGTTGAGTGAATGGCTTATGTCCTCAGATCCTAATTTCTTAGAATTTTAAAAAGTTCAATTCCCTGAGGCAAAAGAAATACAAGTACAATAAAATGGAAGGGAACATTTATGTATATAAAATATATAATAATAACTGGGAATCTGGAAGCATTAGAAATACTTGACAAAGATAATTAACTCTTCCATAATTCTTCATTCATATATGAAGACTTATTTCATTATAAGAGAACCTCAGCTGAACATCAGTGATAAAATAAACAGTGAAATTGAGAGTAATTTATACAAACAGGCTGATAAAGAATTTACAGTTGTTAAAAAACCTAAAGATATTGATGAAAAATTCCAGAGTTATGATGGTTAAATACAAGATGAGGGTACTCTTTAGATTCAACAGAAGAAAACATTTTTAGGAATAGCAAGGATGGCTAAGGAAAGTAAAGTTATCACTCTTATTGTATAAAAAGAAGGAAGATTTAATAAATGTTTTCTTCTGTATTAGGTATACCCATATCATTCAGTGGCAACAAATTGATTTTGATACTGTCCATGTCTACGGTATACATAAATTTAAACTTTTCTTAAGTTAAGCTTGATACCGTGCATCTTCATGTTTAGAAGAAGTAAGGAAATGAATTTTTTTGATTAATATTTATTTAAGGGGTCAGGAAATAATAACTTAACACTGGTTTCAAGGAAACCTCATCATGCTGAATGAGTTTATAAGGAATTAAAACATTGAACCATAGTTAATGCCAGTCATCATGGTGAGATAGAAACAGGGACTATCATGTAAACACATCCTTGTCTTTTGACAGGAATCCAAAATTAAAGTACTTGTGTTGATATCAAACATCTTACTTATACATTCTATTTTTATAAAATCAAACAAGACAAAATCTGGAACGATAACTAATCAATACAACCCATCTAAAAAGTACATAAACCAGAAATACATGCAAGGGAAACAGACCTGAATAGTGGAGGACTTTTTAACATATCAAAAAAATGTTAGAAGAATAACCAGCGACTCAATGCTGAAGCTAGATAATTGTGAAACAAGAATTACTCATAATAATTTATTAGCACACTTCAGTTTGAAATGGTTATAGTGGTCTTTTATAATCTCATCTCGAATCCAAGAACTGAGATTCTTGTGGTTCTTCTGGAATCTCTTTAGTCCCTCCCTACTCAGACAGCATTCGCACATATGAAATGGTACTTCTAGCACAGCTCTGACTCCCGTTACATTCTCTCTGCCCTGCAATGACATTCCTGCAGACACTTTTTCAAGTCTTTCAAAACAGAGAAGTTTTTCATCCTGAGGAAAAACATGTCCATAAAGATTATGTCCTAGAAGAGGACTGCTGCTCTGCTAAAGTTAAATCATACCGAGGCTATACTTCAAACTTTACGCACAGAAAACCCTGTAAGTAAGGGAAAGTATAATAAAAAATAAAGAGTTAAGCTAAGGTTTGATGGTCTTTTTTTTTTTTTTCACTTTTCTTCTTTGCAGGATGAAGGTTATATTATAAAAGCATTTGCCTATGAAACAATTCAAGTTATAACTAACATATGCTACTCTTACTTAGCTGCAGAAGTAAAATGTTTGTAAATAACTGTCATCAGCCTGATTGCTTGAGTGTTAATAACATTTATTTTCTAAAAGATTTGGAGAAATCTATTTATTTGTCTGATAAGTAACACCCTTTGTTAAATTCAGATTTTTAAAGAGTTGTTAGTCTACCTCAGTTTTCATTATCAACCCTCTGTTGCTAATTTAAGCAAATAAATAATAAATAATTGCTTAAGTATGAATCCTGTCAACTCATGTGTCATCCTCACCATATTTACAGTTTATCTAGAGGCAAAAATCTACAAATTGGAAGTGTTACTGGAGTTAAATTGATGGGTTATGTTTGTTCTGTCAGTTTGAGATTTTAGATATTGCTAAATACAAACATTCAAAAATCATGAAGAACTTGTTCATTTTAAAAACTTAAGGGATAAAATTGGGGAAAATCCATTATATTTATAAAATAATATATTCTTCTATCTTTTATCTATCTTCTAGGTTTAGTGTGTAAGCCTTCCTTTTTTTATCCATAGCTGTAAAGATTTTATCTTTTCTTGCCTTGCCTTTCCCTGCCTTGTCTTGTCTTTTCTGCCCTTTGCCTTTCTTCCTCCTCCTGCTGCTGCATCTCCCCTGTGTAGGTGAGTTTCACAAGTCCTGAAGTGCTGGAGTAGCTGAGCTGTTCAGAAGTCTCACAAGATACTGTGGAAGCTGGTAAGTCTGCTCCATTCCTCCACAAGTTATTTTGGTGGGTGAAGTCACCTGAAAACAAACCAACATCTAGCATGACGAGTGGTGTTTCTTACTCAGCCAAACGATAGCAAAGGCTTTGTTTTGGTTTTCCTAATGAGCCAAATGACAGAGCCATGTAGTCTATATATATAATATATATAGGATATCTCCTATATTCAGCTCCAATGAATGGACGTCATGAGCACTTCAGTAAGCCAGCTTCAACACTCATGAGCTTTTGACCTTATATGAGAAAAGTAAAATGTGATTTGGACAGCATGAATTTGTGAGCACCCAACTTGAAGGATGAAAGGATTTTTTTCCCAGAAGTGGATGAGCTGTTCCTCTCTGAGAACAAAGCCAGTTTAAGACCTCCCAGGCTGAACAGGGAAAAAAAGAGAAAAAGGAAAAAAAAAAAAAAAAGAAAAAAGCCACTCAAAATCTCTCTCGTCACTTGGAAATTTCACGCCACTGCCTGCAACTTACACAGCCTAAAAGAGAAATGCAGTACTGCCCATCCAGCCTGTCGACTGCTACAGACTTTCCAGAAGCACCACTCTAAAGTTGTCAGTGGTGTACTTTACAAAGATATACAGTTACCAAGGAAGCAGGTTACGCAGAGATAGCCTTTATTCAGTGCAAGAGGCACGCACAACCCTCCTCCAGATTGTTAGACACTGACAGCCGTTCATCCGCGGACCGAATTGTTAGCAATGAAACCACGGAAGAACAGGGTGTTGCGAATTTCCAGACCAAGGCTGCAAAAGACATTGTGCGACTGCAGCATGGAAAGTAAGGCCTTTGGAGACTTCTACTCAGGCAAACAAACACTGGACTACATGAACTTTAGAAGTAAATTATTGGAGTTGGAAGAATAAAAAAGACACTCCAATTTCAGGGTTTCCCTACCATAATTCTGGGATTAGAGGTCCAGGCTTTAACATCATCACCATATGTGATGTCTCACATTTTGCTCGTTAAAATATAACCTATTATTTTTATATTTGTTGAATAAACAGTAGCCAGGAAATATTTTTAAATTTCTATTACTCACACAGTATTTCCTTCTCCTCAGATATTTAAGAGACTTGCTCTTAAACAAGCAGAGAATGTTTCTTCTGTTCATGCTTTGTCTCTTCTGAGTAGTGCAAGCTTTATTGATTTCTCTTTCTGACATCTGGGACAGAGGAGTTGAATTCTGCATTCAATAAGTGATGAGTGCACTTTGGCCTGGAAGTGTTCAGGCTACTGATTCCGTGAACACATTCAGGCTAGGGAGGCTAGTAGGTCTCTAGCTTCAAATACTTAGTTTTAAAAATAAAATAGATGAAAAAATTAATATTTTTACAAAACCTGTTTACAACAGGATGGTTTTTATTGGATTTAAAGACTTCTTTTAGTCTGGGAAAGTAGACAAAAATCTGAAACGGTAGCCTCTGTTAGCATTAGATATGTATTCAGGCACAAGCAAAGACTCTACCTTCCCTGCCTACGTACCTATCATGTGTTATAATAACCTGATTTTTAAATATTTTCACTTAATAGATGAATTAAATACTACAGATTTTCAGCTTGGCCCCAATCCTAATGTATTAATAAAACTTGTTTTCCCCATGGCACAGCTACCTACCTTTAACTGTCAACTAGGTTTTCCGAAGTCGATTAAAAAAACACTATTTCTCAGAATATGTTTTTTGGTGCGAGTACAGATGTTGACTGGCACACAGAGTCACTAGTCAACTATTTATAGAAATCAAGCATGTTTCTCTTATCACATAGAATATTTTCTGTCTGCATTTTAAAGAAAATGTTTTACAAGGTCATATTGTCCAAGGATTGCAGGAATCAACAGGGAGAGATTCAGAGGCTGTTTCTTCAAATATGTTCTTTTTAAAAAACTTACAGCTTCTGTTTCTCTGCATTTTTCAGTGTTGATATAAGCAGTGTGTAGATATTAACTATTCTGTTTTCCAACTAGAGGATCTTCACACAATGACAGTATTTTTCAGCAAAAAAAAAACCCAAACAAAACTGCCTGGTTAGCTGGTATAGGAGAACAGTATCATAAATATCCAAATTTGGCAAAATCATGTCTGTAATTTGCATTGCAACCTTACCTTCTCCTGTCTCTGGAACTGCCTTCATCAGTACATGTGAAAAATGGTACATGTCCATCAATGGAAAACTTTCATTTGCCTTTAGAAGTAATCAATAATGTTGAAATTAATGAGCTCATGAGTGCTTCATCCATTGCAGGCCCATAGTCTGTTAATTTCCATCAAGGGGAAATGAAGCACAGGTGTGTTTCTGCTTTCAAACTATACCCGGTACTAAGTGCAGCTCCTCTCCCTTCTCCTCTGTGTAGGTAATTGGGGTTAATTAGTGTCTGGCTCTGCTACCATTCTCAACATCTCAAAAGGGATAGGAAGGACTTTGCTGGTGACTCTTTTCTGACAGTCACCAGCATCTACTTCTGTTTTCTTCTGTGATTGCAAACAGGTTACTGGAAGAGCTGTCCCTACGTGTATGGTCCCTTTCCATGGGGCTTTCCTTATTGCCTGTGCTTCTTTGTACGCAACTTCTTCCTACTTGTTCTGTCACTAGAAAGAAAGGACTTAGTGCAAGGTAAGAGGGAATGTCATTTCCAGGGCTGACACACCAAAAAAAAAAAACCAAAAAAAGAAAAAGCAAACAAACAAACAAACAAAAACCAACAAAAACAAAACAAAAAAAAAAACACACAAAAAAAAAACAAAAAACAAAAAAACAAAAAAAAAAACAACCAACAAAAAACCAAACACAAAAAACCCCCACAAACCAAAACCAGAGGGATGTGCTAAAGGACAAGAGATTAAGAGGTGAATGGAAACCTGCAGAGGTAAAGCTGAAATGTAGTTAGTGAAGGAGTGTGCAGTGACTACAGAGACCATGCAACATCATGGTCTCTGATCAACAGAGACAGGTCTCTGATCAACATGGTAGCAGCATCAACAGTTAGCAGAAAGCTAGGTAGCTCTGAAGGCTGAGGTAGAAGGAGATGAGTATACAGGAAAGGTGCTCACAGCTGGAAGGGCCAGGGTGAAGAAGGCAGTTGAGCTCCTAGTGTTGTTTGCAGAACTGATTGTGAAGATAGACTGGGAAATCTCCAGAAAATTGACCTGGATCTGTCTCTGAGCAGCCTGGTTTACAATTGCATCTGGGCTTAACTTGGAAGTTGGCCCTCCTTTGAATAGACTTTGGATCAAATGATCTCCAGAGGTCCCTTCTAACCTAAATTATTATGTGTTACTGTGATTTTAACAGGCACTGACATCTACTTGGTATATATATCCTAGAGTCAGGTTCTAGAAGAAAAAAGTCCATTCCCTCTTAAATGACAGAAACAGAGCAACATCTCAGGTTACCTTTCTTTTCACAAGGTGTCTAAGGACCTACAAATCTACTTTGATTTGCTACTCCTTGTTCCTTCCATGCATAACTCATTGCCTTCACATCATTCCCCAGCTACTCCTCATTCCATGGTCTAGAAATATCCTTTCTAGCCCTGTCCATCTCCACCATCTCATGAGAGCTTTAGGAAGCCTCCAAATGGAAAAGTCTTGGTTTTGTGTCAGTTGTGGAGTTCAGCCACTTGGGCTCATGGGCACACTGGGTGCTGTCTTTGACCTATCTGAATTGTGAATATCAGTAAGATGTCAAAGCTCCTAGGTTCAGATGTGCCCCCTGGACATGTCCCAGCCTTCCACAAGCTTCCAGTTCATTGCTTCTTCATTTCTATATAGCTCATGTGGTAGAGAAAATTTGGAAAACAGCAGTTAAATTTTTAAAGAAATACGCAAATAATTGTTATATTTTCTTATTCTTCAGCATAGACATGTTGATTCTTTATCCTCTGGTGGGCTTTGTTTATCTAATTATCTTAATGACATGGAACAAGTAATATAAAACATGATTAATTTTTTTCTGGATTCATATAAGGGATAATCCAAGGAGCTTTTTCTGGGTCTCTTCTCCAGGGAACTAAAAGGTCAACTGGATGGGAACAGTGAGAAATTAATGCAGCTGCATCAGACTTTCCCTATGCCATTCTGCATGCAAGTGGTTTTGTGACCCAGAACCCATTACACTTAATCAGATTTTACTATATTTTTGAAAATTTGATGAAGAGCAGGCATGGCTTGGATCTTAAAAAGGCAACTGTCGTGGTTTAGCCCCAGCTGGCAACTAAGGACCACGCAGCCACTCGCTCACTCCCCGCCCCGCCAGTGGGATAAGGGAGAGAATTGGAAAAAAACTCATGGGTTGAGATAAAAACAGTTTAATAGGACAGCAAGAGAGAAGGAAACAATGATAACAACAATAATAATACCGACAAAGGAATGTACAAGAACAAGTGATGCCCAATACAGCAATTACTCACCACCTGGTGATCAACAGCCCGTCCCCGAGCAGCGATTTCCATCCCCTGGCCAACTCCAGTTTATGTACTGGGCATGATGTCATATGGTATGGAATATCCCTTTGGCCAGCCTGGGTCAGCTGTCCTGTCTGTGTCCCCTCCCAGCTCCCCGGGCACCCCCAGCTCTCTCGCTGCCAGGCCAGCACGAGAAGCTGGACTGTCCTTGACTGCTCAGTGACAACTCAAAACATCAGCACGTTATCAACATTTTCTCATCCCAAATCCAAAGCATAGCCTCACGCTAGCTTCTGTGAAGAAAACCAGCTCTATCCTTGCTGAAACCAGGACAAACAGCAATTGGAGGGGGAAAAAACAAGCAAACAGGAAACACATTTAATGCTCTGTTGGTCTGTCCCAAGGCTTCATCATTCCATGCTAGTCCTAATAATGATAGCTCACATGTAATTCAGGATGTTGAAGGTTCCTGGGGACCAATTTGCTCTATGTTACAGTGCTTAATCCTTGTAGCTTGCTGCCTAGGACTTTTCACCCCCAAATCATTCATTCATCCTCTTCACAGAGTATCCAGAAAACAGTAAGATGAAAAGGAGCACCCTGAGCAATCCCAGGGGAGATAAGTAGACCTGTGGTCACCTGAGAGCATTTGACTGAGAGATTAAGATAAACACTTTCTCCTCTACCTGTATCTCAGGCAGCTATATCATCCTCCTGTAGCTCAACAGCTGATTTGACTTAGGTGTCTTAAGTATTTCATGTTCTAGCATCCAAAGCTGCCCCTAGGACTGTCTCACTCTTCATGCAACTGTCATGGTCATTTGTGTCCCTGCCATCTTTGGGCAGGTAACTTGCTTTCAGTAGTTCTGAGACAACAGGTGGCCAACAATAGGTATTAAGGATGCTCAGTGTGCCTAGGCAAAATTTGTCCCAGTATTGATGAAAAAACATTCCTTCTCATGCCCATACAAGTACTGCAGGGTCTGGGCTCTGAGCAGTTTGGTGGCTGTGGGTGAAGACCATAATGTAACACAAACTTGGGGGTGAGCAGTACCTGAATGAGCTCTAAGCACATTGTCCCTGGATGCATGGTGGGATATAATACCTTATGGGACCTTCAGCTCAGACTCCAGGGTGTGCATGGGTGTGCTAGTAGTGCTACCTAGCATGAAGCATAGGACTACACTCACACTATTGCTTCTGGCTTCTTTTGCAGATACATGCAGAGATTTGCACAAGACTTTGTGTGGTTGCTAGTGCCTGTTTAAATGCCGTAAGAGTGTATGGGCATAGGAGGATAGGGAGGCAGTATATTGCAGATTTGTAAATGTCAGGGATGCTTGGATTTCAGCATCAAAGCAGGTATGTTCTCATATGCCTCCTAGGACTGATCTTATATTCTGGTAAAGTCAGCTAGTCAGGTGCCTAGATGTTTCAGGAAAACCTGGGTCATTTTACTTCTGCCTTGCACTTAATCTTAACCTTTTGGTGACAATCCAGGACCTTTTTGTCCCTAACTAGCCATAGGATTCTACAGCATAACTTTCCACAAAAATAAGGTTTTCCCACATAACCATGCACAAACTTGATAAATTAGGTTAGACTTGTAGGCATCTCTTTTCCTGTGCTTGAAATGAGAGCAAAATATGGTAAGAGATATAAAATGTATTGTCTGCTAATGACTAGAGGATGCATGCAATTGTGGCACATTGCAAGCAAGTGCTACAACAATATTGCTTTTGTCTGTGGGAGGAAATAGAGTTCATGAAAGATTTACAGAAAATTCCCATAGATTAAGACTTCTCCCATAATCAGTGCATTTCTAGGATGACATGTTTGTGCATGTTGTCCTTTGCCATGATCTGTGCAATCATAACATTTTCTGTGTAGTGTCAGTATTTCCATGTTCAAACATGACCTGGCTGGTAAGAGAACTGAACTAGGAGTACCCAAATTGCAGATTCTCTTCCCCTCTCCTCAATAGCTTTTGTAGGTAGTGACATCTGAAGACTTTAAGCTCACTTGCCCAGGTTTTGTGTTACAATTGTTCTGAAGGGTGAGGACCATAAATCTCAAGCATAAGCACTATATTTTTTTTAATTAATTTCCAGTGTCAGGTGATAGAAGGCAACTGAAAAATCTTTGTATGAATTTCTGCTCTGGCAGCTCTAAATATGACTGGAGTATGTTTTAAATTATTGTACATACCTCCCTCCCTTTCTCCTCGCCCCCTCCTGGGAAAATAAAAGTTACTTTGCTTGGATCGTTGTCTCAACAACACCGAAAAGTTTTCATGACACTGCATAGCTATCTAATGAAAATGCAAGTGCTCAATCAACCCAAAGTGAACCTCCTGGTTTTGGAGTTGGATGTTAAACAAAACTGCTTCTCACAGGCAGATCAGTAAACTACAAATATCACAAACTATAATATGCCTCTGAAAGACAGGTAAACGATGTAGAGAATCACAGAGTCACAGAATCACGGAATGACTAAGGTTGGAAAGGACCTTCAAGA
>NW_010550572.1:575-8458 GCF_000687285.1 Phaethon lepturus | reverse complement strand
GAAGACGGGCAGGTCTGGTCATCAGCTGCGTGCCTTTTTCCAATGCGAGGAGTTATTTTTGGGTGTTTTTAGATTACAGAACTTGTTGTTTTTTTTTTTTTCTGTGCCTCTGAATTCTGGATGATTGCACTGCAAGTAATTGAGGCACTTGAATTTCCTGCTTGGAGAAGTGAGCTCAATACCATTTTTTTTTTGCAAATCTAAGGCATTTCTAAAATAGCTTTTCTGCGTGTTGTCATGGAGAGCAGGCACACAGCTTTGGGGCTGTTTGTGCAAAATTTGGGAACACTGGGTGCAGTAGATTTGCAGAAAAGGACCTGGGGGCCATCAGGTTGAACATGAGTCACCAGTGCACCCTTGCTGTGATGGAGACCCACTGTATACTGGGTTTTACTGGTAAGATTGTAGTTGGCAGGCCAAGAGAAGAGATGGCTGTCTTTAATTCAGCACTGATGGGGCCACACCTGGAGCACTGTGCCCGGTTTTTGAGCTCCCCACTGCAACAAAGACACGGCCATATGGGAGCCACCAAGATGATCCGCGGTTTGTAGCCCATGGCAGGGGAGGAGAGGCTGAGAGAGCTCCTTCAGCTTGGAGGCCTGAGAGCTAGAAGGGTCTCATTGCTGTTTTCAGATGTGCACAGTGAAAGGACGAGGGCCAATGGGCAGATATTGCAACAAGACAAATTTGGAATAGATGTTAGGAAATGGTTTTCACCCAAGGGTGGCCAAGCACTGGAACAGGAGGCCAGAGAGATGGAGAAATCTCATACTCAAAATGTTGCTGCTCAGAGCCCTGAACAAGCTAATATAAAGTTGGGTCCAGCTGAAAGCTTGGCCCTGTTTTGAGTGGGGTATTGGACCAGAGACCTTCCCACCTTTGTTAGGCTGGGTGCTTCATGTCCCCCTCCGTCTGAATCAGTCTGAGATTTTGTGATCCCACGTGGCATTAAGGGCATGTAGGACTTTGGCTGTCCCCCCTGACACTGCGGTATAACCATAAGGCAGGGGCCAGTGAAGTTCACCATGGGAGTTCACATGAGTTCACTCCCTCTCTAAGACCAGAAGAAAGGAAAAGGGTCTGAAAGACTGCCCGTCTCGCCATCCTCTAGGGATGAACCTCTCTCTGAGCACTGATGATGCAGGGTCACCCTTCCCCGGGGGCACACATCTCTAAAACACGAGGTCAAAACAACCTGAGCAAGACCCACACGTTTCTTGGTACAGCCGCTCCTTTTGTGCCGTGCACCGAGGGGTTGGGCTGTGTCTCTCTCCCTGTGTCCCCAGGCTGCAGGGATTAACCACGGCCCTTCTTCCCCCTGTTTCCAACCCAACCCTGGACAAATCTGGTGCTCGGCGGTGGCTGGCTCTCCTGTCTGTGCCGGCATGCAGCCGCGGGGCCAGGGGTCATTGGGGTGGAGAGTGAGGACCACCTGGTTAGGGGGGTTGGGGGTCCTGGTGCTACCTCCCAGGTGAAGCCCTCCCGAGCCTCCACTGCCAGCCGGTGGGGCAGGAGCTGCTGGGGTTAAGTAGTGGCTGAATGGGTTGTGGTTTGCAGTGGGGTTTAGGTTCCTAAGTCCTTTATCGGATCTTGCCCAGGGCTCTATTCCCAGCCCCGCTTGTGACATTAACAGGTCACTGCAGCCCCAGGGCTGTCCCCACCTTGTGCTTTCTGCCCGCATGCTGCTCGCTGGCACGACACCGAGTGCAGGGCAGCAGTGCCCACGTCCGAGGAGTCCCAGCACAACCATCATGCGAACACTGAAATCAGTTTGGGAGGCGGACAAGCCTTACTTCTGGCCTCCTTGAAACAGTGCCACCACACACGTCATGGAGGATGGATATAAATAATTTTTGGGATGCCCTGGGTTGCGGCAGACGGCAGGTATTTCGGAAGCGGTGCTGCTGGCAGTGTCGTGCCAGGGCAGCCTCTGCTACGTTAGTTCTTGTTTGCATCCTCCACAGAGAAAGTGGTGTGAGCGCAGTGCCCTGCGCCCAGCTCGAGGGGGATCCGGCAGGCGGTACAGAAAGGGAAGGGATGGATGGTCGTGTGGTCCTGGCACAGGTCCTGCGTGTCTTCGGGCAAGTCGCTTAAGACCAGATTTTCAGCAGGGCGCCTGGGAGTGTCTGTACATGCATCCTTACACTCAGATCCTGTGTTTCAAAGGGACTTTGCCCATATATACCCCTCACTGGATCCAAACCAAGCTGCGCAACCGAGCAGGGCCCAGCATTTTTAATTCCTGTGCGCAGGACATTGCACGGGGAGGACAGAGGAAGCGCTTGTGCATTCAGGGCTGTGAAGCAGCTGGGGCCATGACCTAGACGTGGGACCTGCCCGCCCTTACAAGGTCACCGTGGCAGATACAACCTGTGGGTCCGTCCCATTTCTGAAATGGCTGTATTGAGCCTGTCCTCTGTGTGAGAGCTGCAGCGGGTGCAACCGTTGGGGGCACTCGGGCAGCGGGATGCTCAGCATGGTGGTAAAGAGCCCATCTGCCACCCAGCACGCAGCACTGAGTTGGCACCGACAGTGCCTGCACCAGCACGTGCAGCGCGCGGGGTGCCGAGTGCTCAAGCATGGAGCTGCCGGCAGAAAACCCCAGAGCTGGGGGAAATCTCGGCTCCCTGAGCATGTCTGAGCAGGGCTTCGGGGTCTGAGCAGGGCTTCGGGGTCCGGCGGCTCCTTGGGTGCAAGGGCTGGGTCCACAGTGGTGGAGGAGGAGGCCGTCTCCGTGCCTTGCAGCCCGATGGTTTGAACATCTGCCCTGGGAAACAGGCTCAGCTCTCTCCAAGGGGCAGTCCCTTCAAACCCTTCCCTCTCACTTCTAGAGAGCTCCCAGCTGCAAGGTCAGGGGCAGCCCTTGCCCCAGGCAAGACAGCACACAGCCAAGGGGCAGAGCCTGGCATCCCAGTGGGCGGCAAGAGCTGCGGGTGGTCGGAGCACTCAGGTGGGAGAGGGGAGACCAGAGGTCTGAGTGATGTGGCCACTGAGGGCCAGAGCAGAGGAGGACCTGGGAAGCTGGTGAGGTGTTTTTAGGTGTCTCTGCTTGAAGCAGTGAGGCTCCAGGGGGGCTCTGGAGCACAACCCTGACCTTTCCGGAGGGGAAGTGCCACCACCAGTGAGTGATGGCCAAGCACAGCTGGCACCTGACAAACGTGAATGCAGGGCTTTGTTAGACTGCACAGACTGCTGAGGGTCATCACAAGCCCTCCTTAATCAAAGCCTGCTAGCATCCCCAGAGGTTTCCCAGGCAGTTCTGTGGTGCTCAGCCCCTCCATCTGCCAGTCCTGTGGAACCAAGGAGGGTGCCCACCTCCCTTCCCTCCTCTCCTCGTTGCTCCAGCCTCTGCAGGACTGTTTGCTTTTGGCTTTGCAGAGCTGGTGGCTGCTCTTGGCCTCCCTTCAGAGCAGGTTTTGCAGTGCTGGGCAGCTGGATCCATGCTGATCCCAAAGCCCACCACGCCGTGGGGTTTTCTCACCCTCTGTCTTACGAATGAAGCTGCAGAATGGAGTTGTAGCCTGAGATAGCTCGAAAGGTGCATCCACTCACACGACCTGCAAAAGGAACAGCAGACTTGGTCGTACAAGGCTGCATGCACCTCTGGGACTTTAAGGACCAGCATTTTCTGTGGTATTGCATTATATTCGTGGGAAGGCATTACATTATGTTGGTGGGATTTTTGAGGTGATGAGGTGCTGGCTGTCTCTGAGGTCTGAAGACTGAGCCCCCACGTGCTTTTGGTATTGGTGGTTGTTCTTCAAAAACGTGGAGAGGGATGGAGACCTCTCAAAGTGGCTTGACTCTTGAGTGTTATTTAATAGAAGGATTTAAAGCCTGCAAACTCCTCTTCGCCAGCGAACAAGCCCGCAGCCTTGACTTCTCACGCTCTCTGACAAGTCCACTCCTCCTGACCGAGCTGCAGTAACTTGCTGTTTGTTTTCTTTTTCCCCGTAGATCCCAGAATGGAGAGGAAGGTGGAGCCTGGCCGAACAATCAGTTTGACACAGAGATGCTCCAAGCCATGATCCTGGCTTCAGCAAACGGTTGGTCTCTGTCGCGCGTGGGAAAACCACGGCACTTGCTCTCGCGCGGACACCTCAGATGCATGCCGTTAGATAAGATGCTGGTGGGACTTGCGTATCTGGGTTAACTGGGGTGGCCTCAAAAGTCCTTCTTCAACACTTGCTGGTGGAAGAGCACTGCTGTCTATGTCCCCCTGCAGAGGAGAGGGGTCGGGAAGGATTCAGGCAGAGGAGGTGGCATGTAGCCATGAGCTTCAGGCATGCTGTAGACAGGGGTACCTCTTCCACCCAAACTATATTATCTGGGTACTGGACAGAATGTTTTCTGGCTCGTGATGTGGTTGCGTTACACGGAAGAGCCGGTCTCGAGATGATGTCTTGTAAACTACTTGGTTCCAGAAGGTGGTGGTCAATGAAATGTCTGCTGTGTTGCAACTTGCCGAAAGGCGAGGAGGTAGGAAGCTTGGAAGATTTGCTTGTGCCTAGAGACTGGGCCAGGAACACAGTAAATGCCTGATTCAGTAGCTCCAACAAGCCTCGTGGCCAGAGATGCCGGCGCGTGCTCCCTGCTCACACTTGGGTCCCTCTGCCGAGCCGTGGGCTCGCCAAGGTTTGCCCCACCGGCTGCTGCTGGCTCTTTGCAGTTGTAATCACTAGGGTTTGCTTTGGGGTCGTTTTGGGTTGGTTTGTTGTGGTTTATGGCTGTGCCGTGTGGAAGTGCTGGGCAGGGAGGGGTGTTCCCGTCCACGCGCAGTCCCCATGGCTTTATATAAAAGAAGTGCAATTATCACTCCGTGCAGCGCTCTGGATAAAGAGGCTGGTTTTCATACAGCCTTTATTTATAAATACCTCCAAGTCTTTTTGCCCTTGATTTAAAAATAGAAGCAACAGTACAGCCATAAACCCCTGTGCAAAATGCTTAGGATGTTTCCTTTGAGCTGTTGGGAGAGAAAGAATCTGGGGGAGGAGGGATGGCTTTGGTGTTGCTTTCTTGGAAAGCTGCTGCAGTTGAACTTTGCTCCTCTGCAGACACCAGGCAGACACAGCTGCCATGGCTGGGGAAGGGGACGAAGTTCTTGGGCGAGGGAGTTGTTTGCACTCAAGGGAAAGGAACAATGTGAAAATGTGTCTCCGCTCTGAAAAACCACCATGGAAAAATAGCCTCTGGGGTTGCATATGGTTATCATCACCCAGTGCCTCCAGATCCTGTTTCCTTGCTTGCAAATAAAGCTGTTTTTCTGACTGCCACTCCGGCAGTCCGCAGGATCAGAGAACTGAGCGGGTCCCTTCCAGGTTAAGCACCGACTTCCACATAGCCCTGGGCCCTATTGCAGCAAATCTCCCCCAATCCACAAGTCTCAAACAGTCCTAACCTCTCCCATGGCTTCAGTCTGCCCAGAGGGTTCATTTAAATCAGATCCATCTGCTAGAAAAGGGCTTCCACTGCTGCAGCCACAGGGAGAGGATGGCTCTGTGCGCTCTGTCCTTTTCTTGCCCATGCTGGTCCCTTGCTGCGCTGGCTGGCTGGACGGACAGATGGACAGACGGAGGGGCAGGGGCCGGGTGGGGACACAGCGCAAGCTTTTTCCACCAGCGCTGTGTTTTCATGTCTCCCCTGCTCTCTGTCCCCCCTTTTCTGCTCTCACTCGTTAAACTAATAGTGTTGATTGGAGCAGGCTTTGATTAGGGGCAGTGCTAATTGTCCATTAAGCTTTGTGTTGCCCATCCTCGGGTGATGTTTCCTGGCTATTTAAACGATCCTTATCTCTTACTGTCACCTGCTGAGCTCTCCTTGAGCTCAGGGGCTGCAGGTGGGACACAGTGACACAGGTGATGGCATCGGGTGCCCTTTGCTCACCCGCTCCTCTGAGCGTGAGGAGCATCCTCCCGCACAGAGCGGTGGAGGCTGACTTCCACCACACCACATCGAGCCCACGCTCGAGTCCGCACCGAGCAGAGACCACCCGGGAGGCAGAAACTCCTCTGGTGCTGCTCTGCTCCATGAGCTAGGGATGCCCCCCAGAAGGGGCTGGTGATGACCTGCGTGCATCCTTACCCTGTGCCAGGGCTTATCCTTCACTTCAGCAAGAGGCAGAGCTGGCCCTGCCTTGCCAAGCCTGTGGGATTCAGTCGCTCTGAGGATTAAATCGCTTGCCTAATGGTTAAATCACCCTCCCAAGCCAGAGTGCCTGGGCAGCTGGTGTTCCCCCAGGGCTGTGACCCTGCTATAGGGCTTCTGCCTCCCTTCCTGGACTCCCTTGCTCTGTATGTTCCTCCCCTGCAGCTGGGAACAACATGAAACGCCAGTCTTTTGAGCCATCTGAAGGGGCAGAGGCAGCTGCTAAGCCAGACCAAGGAGCAGGGATGACACCAGACTCCAGGACACTAGACACTGAAGGGCAGACATCCTGTCCTTAAAATATGCTGGCTTCCAGTGAGAATTTATAGGGGTGCCATGAGACGGTGGGAGAGCAGACGGAAAGGCAGCCCGAGGAGGTCCTCCTCCCCAGCTCCGCTGCCCGCAGGCAGGGACAGACGCGCTATATTGGGTTCTCCTGAAAGCCCCACCAGCAGCTGCAGCAGCACGTGCTCCGGGGCTGCCTCTCCTCTGCTTATGAGGGCAATGGAGCCACTAGCTGGTTATTTTTGCCAAAGCCCAAATTCTTGTTTGCCTCCTCAGGACCGCTTGGGATAATGGCTGGCTGCTGGTAAAGGCTGAGCGTAACCTTTCCAGCAACAAGAGCTGAAGTGCTCTGCTTGGCAAGAGCGGCTCAGCACCCATTTATAAACCTCTATTGTCCCTGTTCTCTCTTCTTTTCAGCCTTAATGTCAATGTTACCTAGAAACAGCCCTTTGCTCTTACCCTGGACCAACTGGCAGGCTGGGAACTTCACAGGCGGCTTTTTCTCCCCTGTGAAAGCTGTGCTGTGACTGCAGACTAGTTCATGGGGTCCAGTTGTCCTGGATGCCGCTGGGAGCCCCCAGTCTCCTCGCTGCCCTGGTGCAGCTGGGACGGTCCAGCGGGGAGTGCACAGGAGAAGGTGCCCAAGCCCACCGAGCCCCCAGCCGGGCTGTACCCAGCTAGGGGAGCCCAGAAAAAAAAGAAATCTCCCCCGCTGCCAGAGGCCGTAACCCACCCACGAGCCCGTCCCTGGCTGCAGCCTGGCCTGACAGCGCATCTCCGGCCATCCCGTCCCCGTTCGTAACACCCCGACGGGTGTGGGGTTAGTTGGTTGTTAATGAAGCAAGCCGCTGATGAGGTGAGCCAGGATTAGCGACAAATATCACTAACTGATATGTTATCTCCTCCAGCCCTCCTAGAGGTCCTCAAAGATCTGGGACGCGTTTAATGGGAACTGTAGAAAAATTCTCCTGCTGGTGAATGCTTCCCCAGTGGAAAGCAACATGGCATTGCCCCACGCTGGTTCGCTGTGCTTGTACATGCTCCTGCGCGTCCCTGGACCTCGATGCACAATATCGCGCCCGGTTTTGGACTCGCTGTGTGTTTTCCTCCTCCTGCTCCAGCAGAGCAGCTGGAGCTTTTCAAACTGCGGTTGCTTCATATTTCCGACCTCTGTGAGAGGACACAGCAATATTTCAGGGGGCCAGTGGGATGTGGCCCAGCTTTTTGTCTAGTTTTCTGGCTGGCTTAGCTGCCTCCATCTGCTCAGGGGAAAACTAAGGCAACATGGAGGCGTGCACAGATCTGGTCTGGAGTGAGGAAAAACACGAGGGGACCAGCCCACGTTCTCTGCTCGTCGTTTTTCTTTATTCCCTTAGTCTCTTCGCCTGCGAAAGGAGGGGGCAGCAGCCCCGGACTCTGCCTTGGGCCCTGCAGGGCCCCTGGCTGGGTCCCTC
>NW_010550572.1:257-538 GCF_000687285.1 Phaethon lepturus | reverse complement strand
TTAAAAGGCCGAGATCGGATCTGTAGTATCCGATGCAGAGGCAGTGTCTTGGCAAACCGTTTCTGAGCAGGGCTGGGCCAGGGTCCCACCACGGGCTGTGCACGGGCAGTCACGCTGGAACGGGGTTGCCCTGCCGTCCCCGCTGCGCTCGTTTCTCCCCCTTGCCTCCGTGCATCCCCCCGTGTCCATCGGGTCTCTGCCTTCCAGCAGTGCCCCAGCGTCCTGGGGAAGGGAGGGGCCCTGCGCCCTTCCCCACCCCTGCGCTTGCTCTCTCCGTGCTT
>NW_010550572.1:0-244 GCF_000687285.1 Phaethon lepturus | reverse complement strand
TGAATTTGGCTTCCCCTCCCCCTTCGCCCGGATCTGGACCATCAGACGCGCTTGGGTATTGATTCGCGTCGTGCTTGGCTTCCTAGAGCCATTTTGCGGTACTGCAGGGGAGGGATTTTAATTTCTCCTCTCATGTTCTGTGCTCCCTGAATAAACCTGGCTGGAGAAATACTGAGGGCAGGGTTTTAAATGCAGCAGGAAAAAAAAAATGTATTGGCTTTCCCTTAATGCATGACTAAAGGTT
>NW_010550571.1:23053-35168 GCF_000687285.1 Phaethon lepturus | reverse complement strand
CCCGCTGCCAGGGCGGCCTCCCTGCAGACCACGGGCGACCTTCTCCAGAAGGTTCTCGCTCCTTCCGTGCGGGCAGCCTGCGTCTGCTGCCTTTTAAGAAAGCCACCCCAGCCCTTAGCGAACGAGATGCCCACCTAATCCCAGGTAAATCATACGATCACGGAAGGAGGCTCTGATTTTTGCAAGCTACCAGGCACACCTGTCATTCGCTATCAGAAATGGTATTAAAATATTATGATACGCAACACTCCGATAAAAACTAATTTCATTTAAAAACCGAAGTACAGCAGACAGAGTATGACGCATGCTGCAAAGAGCCCCTTGCTCCGCGGAGTAATCCATAAAGATCAACAAGCAAAAGCAGTACTAAATTGAAACACAAATTCTGGGCATTTCAGGTTTGATTTGCTACTTCAGGAATCATTGCAGGAGCCTTACAAATGCTGAAAAGAAACGTGACCTTCAAGGCGGGACAGACAGTGCAAACGACTGGACTGCAAGTGCACTGTTTGCATCCCGTCAGCCATTTTGAGCTGCTTTGAGGTGCCCCCTCCTAAACATATTGAGTCAGAGGCAGACAGACAGCTCACTGTGGTTAATCATTTCCGGCATGATTAATTTCCAAGCAAAAAAAGAGGAAGGAACAAACAACTGTAGAAATAAAATAGAAGTGATAGAACTCAAGGCGGGGATAAAACCTCCAAAGTCACTAATTAAAACGCTGATTGGCCCTCTATGCAAAAGGACCCAACTTCCAAACCAGTACGGATTTATTTTTTTCAAAATGCATTACGTCCTGCCAATGGAAGAAAGGAAAATTTTAAAAATCTGAATTTGAGGAAATTGGGCTAGGTTACCAAGGACTTTAGTAAGGTAGTTCTCAAAACAAAAAGGACAACTAACTACAAACACATTACAAAGTAGTTGGAAAATCGATTAAAATCATTTTCATACAGACCACAATATCTTTCCATGAACCTTTTTTTTAAATGGAGCACAGAACTATTAAACCATTTCGATAAAAAAACGTTACCGTGTTTTCTTACGAAATTTGTTCAAGTTCCCCTGCTCCCACTCTCCTTGGTGGACCCAAGTCGTCAGTGGTTCTGCGCGTCCCGTGTCACACCACCACACCCCCTCCAAAGGCCGGGGGGCTGTTTGCATTGAGAGGGTCGGGGGCAGGAGTGCGGCAAGGCGCGAGTGAGAGCTTTAGGGGATGCTGACGACACTCCTCCCATGCAACACCATGCCAGCAAATCCCATCTGAAAAACATCAAGACACTTTTCTTCTTATCTTTTTATTAAAGTTTCTAAAAATACAGAAAACTATAAATAAAGATAGATGGTGTTAAACCCCTAAAGAATTCAACAGGGACACCAAACGAAACCCAGTGCAGCACGAGGCTACCCGAATATACCGAAGCGGAATTCCCCTACGGGGAGAAGAAAGAATATTTAGGAGACTCTCTGGCCTCAGTCACTCACACAGAGCGGGGCAAAGCCTCTGACAGGCGCTGAAATAACCCAGCACAAGATCTACCCGAGACACCACAGAACTGCTGTGTAACCGCCCCATACTCAGCACTCCTCCTAACCGGGATAAACCTTCCGAAGCCCCAGAGCTCGGGAGGAGGAAAGGGACATTTAAAATGCCACCCTTGGTATTTTGGGTCCTTTAACATCAGTGACTAGTTTTCTACGGATGGCTTCTGGCTGAAGCGAAGCTCCTTTCGGTGCAGGGATTACAAGACTGTGTGGCCTGAGAAAGGACATTACAAGGGTGTGAGAATGCAAATCATCTCCTGTCCGGAGAAAGCTGTGGTAGCGAAAGGAGGCACTAACGTTTCCCCCTTAAAACCACTTGCAGAGAACCAGACAGCCAAAAGAGAGACCAACAGAGGAGAAGTTACTTTGGATGCATGAGACCCAGGGAAATTCTGGGGAGCTGCCGCTGCCAGAGAGAGGAAGCCGACTTTCTTTGGGACTTTCTGCATTTCAAAGAAACTCTCCACAGTACCTGAAATGAGTGGTATGGCTTTCCACCCAGGCTGAAAGATGCCACCCCCTACAGAAAATGCCAGGGCAGAGAAAGTGGCCGCTACCAGCGATGCCGGAGAGCTCTTGCCCAGATCCCGAGGCAGAGCTTCCTTTCTCCTTCCACGAACGGCCATCGGAGGGGTGACGGATGGCTGAATGACACACAGGAGCTGGCAATAACAGGAAGATCTGCCACAGGGAACTGCATCTGTACAAACTCCGCAGAGACCGACTTGGGGGACGCAACGCCATCCTGCTGCGGTCAGGGGCCAAAAAGGAGAGAAGAGGAAAGCAAGAGCCTGGAGGTCTCTGGTGGGAGGGCACCGGGCAGTTCTTGGGGAAGAAACACGTGTCAAGCCAGTATCACACTGAATGTTTTTTCAGTCCTACACAGGCTGCAGAGAGATGATACATTTTTTGTTGTGTTTTGTTTCAGACACCCCCTTTTCAACAAATCGCAGAGTTTTAATGTTTTACCTCTTAACAACAGCGTAACTGAGCCATGCAAAAGGTGCAGGTGCTGGGGGGCTAGTGAGGAGCAGTAAGATAAATAACCACAGCAGCAAACAAAGCATGAGACTAGTTCGAAAAAACCCCTAAGAGGATGCTGTGAGGTGCCTTCATGTCTCCGCATGTTACCCCGGGCACCCCGCGCCCTGCCAACCCTGTGGCATCTCCATCCTCCTCCACCCCTCACGCTCACCCCGAGCACCCAGCCACACGCAGTGACCCTGCAGGCAGCACTGACCGCAGCTCATACTGGGCAATTCCGCAGAGTTTTAAAACACCCTAAACACTTTTGATCTACTTCTTAACATCGCAGGAAAACAGTAACAAAGCAGGTTCCTGTGGGGTGTCAGTGACAAGTGAACTATCAGACCCCTGAGCCAGCGCATGGCCGCGGGGTGCCAAGAGCAGTAACAGCCAGATGCGCTCATGGTCCACCGCAAGTTGCATCCAGCAAACCTCATCTGTCAAGGGCAACCAGGAGTTACATGGCAAAAATCCAGCGGTGCTGCATCCATGGAAAATTACTGCTAAAGAAATAGGCCACTATGGTGTCAGAATGTCGTTTTAATCCAAGTATTTTAAAAAGTTTTTTCCTTTTCAGTGACATATTTTTCAAGATATGCAGAGGATCATAGGCAATGTCCAGCTTTGGAGGACTGCCCCCAGTCACCAATAGGTGGGAGAAGCAGCAAAGCTTTTGGTCAGGTCAGTTGAAGTGTTTGGATGTTGACTTGAGGAAAGCTGATAATGTAAGCGCAAATAGACCATAGCAGAAAGTATCTCTCTGACTCACTGAAAACAGAAATTGCTTCCATCCAGTCTCCATGCTCCTGTAATTTCTTTCAGCCAGTGCTTTCAGAGGAGATGTACAGAAACATTCCTGTCTGCACAGACTCTGCGAGCCGGCTCGTGCCCGCCGGTGCAGCGACCTTGCCTTGGGGAGTGGGACCTCAGCCCTGCAAATAGCACCTGGAGCAAAGCCCCTGCACCAGGCACCGCTGGAGGGAGTCTCATCGGTGTTTTAAAATAAGCACATGTGTGTCATTCCTCAGCAGGAGGTCGGGGCCAAAGGCAGCAGTGAAATCTACAGTTACTGGGCTGTATCCCAGCCCTCTGGACAGGAGGCCACAACTTGAGACGCTGCAGCCTCCTACAGCTCCCTCCCCATCCCTGCCTCCCTGCCAAAATATGAAAAGCCCTTCCCTCGACCCCTCCAGAAAGAAAAGCCCTACAGCAAACAGCATCACCCTCTCTCCCAGGCAGAAGTGATGGTTAAGGACCGAGCTGTTCGTGCCTGAGCTCTTACTTCAGCTGTCCGGGGCACAGCTGCCTGCAGTATTCAATCACCTACCACTCAAGGCAGCCTTTAGTCAGCCCAGGCGTCTGAAATGGCGCGTAGGGCTGTCACCCGAGGCATGCTGCCCGCCGCGGCCAGCACGGCGTTCACTCAGGCTGGAAGCCACCTCAGCGTGCAGCCCTAAGGAACAGGACCCTTGTTACGGTGCTCTGGAGAGACTGTAGGGACAACCTCTCCACACAGGGACAACATACCTGGGGAACAAGGACCTGATGCCTCTCCCTCGCCTGTTCCTCCTTGCGAACATTTTGTGTTCACAAAATACTGTTCCTAATGCATAGCCCAAGAGCTTCTCTCTGATGGGGCTGCTTTTTCCAGTGTCTCATTACTGCAGAGGTGATCACTCAGCGTCATGTGGCCGTTCAGCAGCATGCGCTTCACGGCACAGCTTTCTCCCCAAAGCTTTAGCCGTCTTAACCTCTAGGAGCAGTTGGTAGGGTGAACAGGCTAGTTCAGAAATTAAGAATTTCTGAGAATTGCCTACAGCTTACTCGGTCCTAAATCAGAAAAAAAAAAAAAGCATTGCATTAAGTTGGAAGAAGTCCTGAAGAGCAGGACTCTTTCCACCAGCTTATCCTCACGATGCGGCACGGCTCAGCTCTCCGACCGGACAGGGTCACCCGTGGCCTGACGGTGGCAGGCAGCCTGCAGAGAGAGGCAGGCGGAGGGCAGGAAGGGATGTTTCCCACACCCCACACCTGGTGACCCAGGGGCGGAAAGGCACAGGCTGGCCCTCGGAGCTCCCAGCTCGTTATTGTGGGAAAATAACTTTTGTTCACATCAGCATCCCCCTGCCTTTTGCCTTTCCACCTATTGCTCCATGGTTTGGTAGGGTTTTTTTTGTTTTTTTTTTTAGGATGCTACAGGTCTGACCACTTGTTTCCTTTCTGTAGCATGAAAGCAATTCTGCCATTTGAATCAAAGTCTGGAAGATCCCCTCCCACCTCTTTCCACTGTTGTATGGCATAACAGGCCAAAAAGTATCAGAAATTAGTCTGAACGGTTCTTTTGGATACTTAAGCTGTTGCAACTTTCAGCCAATGCAGAAAGAAGTCATAGGACCAAAATTTGGCGAGCAAGCCCTGGGATTTTGCTGGACTTCTGCTGACCATGGTTGCCTACCAGTGTGCTGTGGGTCCCCTTCACAGCAGAGGTTATGAGGAGAGGGGCTTCCCTCCTCTACAAATCCTAAGGCTGGTGAAAAGAGCCTGTTTGGAGCCGCAGGTTACATCATGGGAGCTCTAGGACACCCCAGACTGCATGCTCTTCATGCCTAGGGCACCAAATTAATAACTTTGTGACCTGCGTAATGCCGTTGCTGAAGCTGTCTTCGTTCACCTTTCTTTTCTGAGCAACAGACGACATGAAGCTGCAGTCAGAAGTATTTTACTGTAATGAAGGCACAGAGAAAAGGATCAAGGGTCTCACACGCTGTCAGATTATTTTACTTCTCAGTAGGCGTAGGTTTAGAATTCAGTTGGCTTCAGCATTGAAATAGGCTTTTTTTAACATAAAGTGTTTTCTTCATCACAATCAACTAAGTCTTACTAAACCTGCAGT
The DNA here is from genome assembly GCF_000687285.1 of Phaethon lepturus. NCBI lineage: Eukaryota > Metazoa > Chordata > Aves > Phaethontiformes > Phaethontidae > Phaethon > Phaethon lepturus. Next base: position 29,704 of record NW_010550571.1, on the reverse strand, counting down.
GAACTGACTGGTCTACTAAAGCCAGCACCTATAAAATAATATTAAAATAGCGACTACCTCTGAGGCACATAAGGGCCAGACATGTGGAATGAATTTAAAATACCACTTTCCAATCGCTCTCTCTTGTAAATATTGCAATATTCCTATAAGAATGTTGAAAAACTACAGTGCACAGAGATTAGTTCAGATTTCACATCAAAAGCCCAAACAAAAAGTTAAGTGGCCTGGGCAGTCAGCAGGGAAAGAACAACTACACAAGCAAGACTGCATTAGAGTTTTTACAGCCCAGGTGTTGACACGAATTAGAAAGTAACTTGAATACCTGTCATTAGAGGAGCAATCAAAGACTGATCTGCCCCGAGTGTGGGAAAAACAAAACAAAACCCAGCCCCAGATCTGCATAATGTATGGCAGCCTGCTCCGCCAAAGACGGTTCAGAAAAACGAATACCACCTCGGAGCCAGGTTACTGTCAATAAAAGCCTCGGTTCAGTGCTGCAAGCCCCATAAATCAGTTTTTGTGAGAAGCAGGCAAGCAGGTCTCATACAGTTTTTAATTAAAAAAAAAAAAAAAAATCTTATTTTCCATTCCAAAAGTTAATTTTGGATGATTTCAGGCTGCAAAGTGCTGAGACTCCAAACCTCCACTAAAATGGGTGGAGACGGAGATTCTGATTTTACTGTCATTAGAGTTCATGGAGATGCTCTGGCCAGTTTTCAGAGGGGGCCGGATGAAACCCATTGTACCTTATAACTTCGCTGAAAGTGTTTGAATTATTTAGCATGATCAAACTTAAAGACTAAGAAGAGTACATCCCGTGAAGTCTCTTGATGTTCTCTGCTGTGCAGGGATTTGCACTGTAGCTCAGGGTTAGTCATTAAACCAGATCATTTGTGAGGCAGTGAATCATATTTTGCACATAAGTAATGAATTTGAGGAATGTCACAGTCAGCAATCAAGGTTGGCGTTGGCTCCCACAACACTGTCTTCTGGATGCAGAAGGCTGGTGGAGCAAGGACCACAGCCACAGCCAGCACAGAGATACCATCACTTGTGTTCAGTACTGCTGGCATCTTGCTCCGTGAACTTGGGGAGAGCAACCAGCTAGACACACTGTCATCGGTCTCAAAGGTCCATGATCTATTGAAAAACTCCCCGTAACTCTCCCTCTGTGCCCTGCTCACAGACCACAAACTGAAGAGAAACTCACATCAGACCTTACAAGCTGACTAGATACTAAATGAGGACTCCTCCTGCACGTGACTTGTATCCACCCTGTTCGCAAACTCCTCTGACCTCCGACGCACAAAGCTATAAAATAGCATTTGATCTGCCGTTTAAATGCTTATTTCAAGAACATGGCCGGGGAAAGTTAAGTTTGTAGACTCTGCTGGGCTGTTACAAAACAATTAAGTTTTTTATAATTCACATGCTGAAAGGAATTAATGCAAGTTTGCAAATAAAGCAATGGAAAATTTTCAGCTTACTGAGGTATAAATGAATATACACAAAGTATACCATTACTCTGCATACTTAAGAGCTTTTAGTATTTACTATGCAATCTTCCGCCGAAAACAGCCACAGAACTCCCTCTTACATAATTTATGTAATAACTAGCTTGCAGTAATCGAGAATGAAAATCACTTCCAAAGCCTGAAAACCCTGAACTGTGTCAAGCTGGGCAGCATACGCTGGGCATCTGCACATGCGGGGAGTTGGGCGACAGAGTGTCCATTTGCACAGGCCATCAAAGCCCCTCGCAGCATCCGTTCTCGCTCGCTTGGAAGAAGGCCTCTGCCCTCTGAGGTTTGGCCCGCCGTGTCGTTCATACCGCGTCCCAGAAAGCTTTCAGATGGGCTGCTATGGTTTCAGTAATTATTTTTAAAGGTTCTCGGCAATATAAAAACAAATCTGCGGAAGAGATTTTAGAATCGGGCTGGAAATAATAAAGCGGAGAGAAAAGAGGAGGCAAAAAGTAATCTGAAACAAACAGAGGGTCTGCTTCAGCAAAAACCCCCTCTCCTCCCCAAATTCCAGGACTTCTATCGCCCCTTCATCATGTTGGAGCCAACCTTAGCTCACCCCAGACTACTCAGATACTGTGGCCAAAAGGTGATCATCTTTTCAAAAGGGTCTACAAAACTTTAGAAACTGCGTCCAAAGCAATAAAAAAACCCACAAAAAACAAAACCAAAGCCAAGGTGAATTAAGGATAAGAGATTAATTTTAACCTTAAATATACTGCCGTACATCTTTTGGGTTGAAACGGGTTCATTTAAAAGCAACAGTGTTACTGAAAACACATTATTTCACATGCAAATTTACATGATCACCTAATATCCTGGCAGTACTGGCAAACGATGTCTTGTTCTAATCCACATGAAAAACAAGTCCAAAATGTTATGTTCCTGGTTGGAATCCAGCAAGAAACTTCTGCAACTTACTTCAGAGAAATAGATAGAGGAAGCAATACATTATTGCTATGAAAAAATGTCCAATAAGACAACTCAAAACCTGTATTTAGATGGCTTGTACAAAACTAACAGATCAGATAACCACTAAAGTAGACTGAAGGTTGCCATTATGTCTATATTGTTCAGTTCTTTGTATCATATTAAAAAAATCTACTAAATCACACTATCTTTTCTCTGTTTTAAAGAATACAGATTTTCTAACATACCCGTATTAACTGCATTAATTCACTGCCTTTATTACTACAGCAAGAACAACTTAATTTGAAAAGTCTAATTTTTTAATACAAGTAAGAAATGTACCAGCTGTCCTTAGCTGATAGGAACTGCCATAGTTTCACTCCAGACGTACAAAGTCTTCTACCACAGGAAGATACGGTCCCAGCGTAGTAATGCGAATCTGTATGATAAATGATGAGGGCTGCCAATTGAAGCTCTAGGGCTAAAGCAGACTACCGGCAGGGAAGAATGAAGAATTGTCTTTTCCTCCTGTGATACTGAACCACCGAATCCATCCCATGCCTTACTCCGAGCTGGCGAGCGCTTCCCCACCTCCAAGACCAGTTACTGGATGAAACGAACTGCTACCAAACGGAAATACGAATAGAAACCCTGCAGAGGTTCTCCTGCTCTAGACTGGCTTCTTGAGAAGAGCAGCTCCAGGGCAAATTAGTAGTTTGGTGACCGCCCTGCAGAAGGTCACCTCCAAGCCAGGGGCCAACTGGAGGGATGGGTGGAGAAGCAAAGGCAGGAGGGTGCTTGGAGACACCCTCACTCTTTCGCCAGCACGTTGATGAGCTCTAGATCAGCACTGTGAATTGAAACCACGTGAGGGAGGTGGAACCGGTGGGCTGGCGTTCAGAGAGATCCCCAGGCAAGGAGCCCGATCTCCTAGTGGCTGCTCTCCCAGGGCTGGAGTGGTGGAAGGACAGATCTGAAATTATGCTTCCTCTGAATTTAGTTCGGTTCTTTGTGAAGCAGTAAAAATCTAATCCACAGGTCACTGAATACCTCTCCATGCTTAACAGGATAGACCTTAGCCTTCAGCATCTGAGTTTGCATGTATGCAAGTCACCCGCGGTGCTTATGCACTGTTCCCATCACCGACAATTTCCATTTGGTCCTATCTGGAAAACATCCTGAGTAATACAAGGATGAATTTTTCTGTTAAGTATTTCCAATGCTGCCTTTTGGCAAGAAAAAATGTCAAAAGTCACTTGGAAAAGAAAGGTACGGCTAAGAGATGTTTCAGTTATTTAATAAAAAAGCTGCCAAAATGCAAAGCGTAAAATCCAGGCATTAATAATATTCTTCATATTTATAACATTATAAGCTAAGCAGAGATGAGAGTATTGACCACCACAATTATATTTTATTTAATTCACTAGACTAGCGCTACAACAAAAAAACAACTCAAAATAGCTTTGTAAAGCCATTTGTACATAGATCTTGGAATTTTGTCTACTTTTGCAGCAGGACTTGATATTTATGAAACATGGGTGAGATAACATTGACAAAAGGGTTCAGATTTTACATCTTGCACTTTAACTAAAGACTCAGCCTTGATATTGGGATTATGAAGTTTGGACATATGCATCTGAGTACACAGTGCACATCTGCAGCAGAGGATGCCAATTTAAACACCCACAGTAAGAGCACACAGTTAAGCTGTCCATACTTAATCTAATGTTTTCATCGTCCAGTTGAAAGCCCTGTAATTAAAGATATTTTCTGAAGATTTAATTTATGAAATATCCTTCTCAACTTATCTCGGTAATTATCTAAGATATGGCAAGGTACAAGTTCTGTTTTGCATCAGTCTGTGGTTCTTCTAGACTCAAAGCAATTCTAACGTTGTACTAAAGACTAACTCAGTCTAGGAATTTCGACTCCCTATTCTACTTGGAGAGGCACTAAAATTTGTGTACGTTGGTATACTACAAGATTTAATAATGTGGGTTTGGGATTAAAAAAAAAAAAAAAAGAGAGAGAGATGTGGGAAACTAATTTTACGTCCTGTCAAAGTTTGAGACATGAAAAGATTTCTATTTCAACCAAGATTTAAAAAAAACCCAAAACATTTCAATTTAGCAAAAATTTAAACTTTTTTTTGTTTTTTTTTGTTCTTAGGAAGGCCAATTTCAGCAGAGCCTACATTTGCTTTAGGTATTTTAAATTTCTTTTGAAAGATAAATTTAAAACTTTCTAATTTCTGAAATCTCAATTTTGTACCAAATTCACTTTCAATTTCAGGGGAAAAAAAAAAAGGTTGTGATAAACTGTTGGTTTTAACTAGAAAAGCTTTTAAATAAAATTGTCCTGAAAAACTCTAACTGTGATCATTAACCCTGATATCCAAATGGAATTTTTCCAACTTAGGCATCGAAATCCTATCGATAGAGGCTTAGGTCTTCCTAGTGTCGCTACCGACTTGCCATGGTGCTGCTGACCCAGCACAGGGCTCCCTTACTGGCTCCTGACGGCCTTGATTGTCACCTGGTACCAGGCGGGACACGGGACCAGTCGCTGCCGCTGAAGCCGACACTGGGAAGACACAGATGTGGACAAGCGAGGGGGCCCAAAGTCCTCTAAAGGGGACGAGTTTAAAGCATGGCACAAATCAAACCAAAAGCAACCAAGGACAACAAAGTGAAAACACCCTTCTGCTTTCCTCCACGTCTCCGATTACAGGAGTCTTCGCTCCAATTTATTTTCTCTTTGGAAACAACTTTTTACAGCTGCACATGGCAAGTACTTAGCTAGCGAGTGAAGAAGAGAAGCTGGAAAGAATGATTATTAATGGATTCTGCCAAAAAAATAGGCAGGGCAAAGTCTTTTCATGGTTTAGCACAAGAACTAGTTGATCTTCCCCTGTGCAAAGAGGAGGCATGTCCTGTGTCGCCTTCCTGAGAAGAAACGCAGCGGAGCCGCATTGCCTTCTGCAGCAACCTGGGCTGGACCCTGTGGGAACTTGCAGCACCCCCCACTTTCTACTTGTGAACGTGGCTGAGTCCACAGACATTGAAAGAGAGCATTTGCCCCAGTCATTGTTAATTAAAAGAAAGAGATTCCATTCAGCTATCTGCATTTTATTTTAAATATTTATATCTCCAACCATTTTCCATGACCTTCGACAACCAAGTGTTTCCATGCGGCAAGCGTAGTCAAAGGCAACGTGCCATGTTGGTGCCTGCTCTGGAGGGCACAGGTTTACTCGGGAGCTCAAGGGACTATAGTGACATCACACATGAGGTCATATCTAGCTGACTGCGCAAGTCAGACCGGGGCTAGGCGGGTGAATGCACTAGAGGGACAAATCCACATCTTGCCTGAACACAGTGGGAGCTGCAAGCCATTACTCAAGGAGAGACAAGGCACCCCCGGCCAGCTGCTCTGGGGCCGGCAGCAGCTTGGTTCCAGGTTCTTGGAAGCGGTGCGCAGCCAGCATCGCGCCCCGTTTTAGCTGGCAGCACTGAGACAGCAGGCTCCACAGGCCGTGCGGGAGCTCCCTGGGAGCCCAGGGAGCAGCTGGTTTTGGAGGTTATTTGCCTCCATGCAAGACAGCAGCCCTAGCTGAGCTCCTGCTGGTATTCCGAACGCAGCTTTTTCCATAAAAAGTAGTAGTTTGGTGCTGTTTAATCTTAAAAATCCGAGAAGTATGTATGGCATACCACTGCCATGAAAAAAGATACCCACAAAACCAAAAGCAGCCGCATACCATCCTTCAACACTTACATTTCCTCTTTAGAAAACTCATCGTCAAGTCCTCTTACGCCACAGGACTGCTCAAATTTGCTCTTGCTAATGCCAATCTACCAGAAAACAAATCAGTCTGGAATGCTCAGTGCAGGTGCCCTAAAACAGCAGGTATTGGAGGGCGGCAGCCAATTTCCCCTTTAATTTTTTTGTAATAAGAGTTTTTGTCACAGTTGTTAAACCCTAGCTAAAGTTAGCATCACATCTGCTGAATCCTGTAAATACGGCTGAAACCTTGATCAAACTGGCTGAACGGTTTGGCCAGCTTGCATGGGCAAAACCAAACTGGGTTTGTTTAAAGTAAGTTTGAAAACTAAGTTTAGCATATGGCAGACTGAAATACGACTCTGAACACCTCTGCTTTCAGAACCAGAATTGGTAATTAAACGGAGAGTTAAGAACCACTTCAAATTTGAGGCCACAA
>NW_010550571.1:0-23022 GCF_000687285.1 Phaethon lepturus | reverse complement strand
TCCCAACTCAGAAAGCAGTTGTGTCTGGATCAAACCCACAGCTGAAAGGCAGCTTTGTGTTGGTTTTATCGGGTCATAAGACATTATTACTCTCACGAAGTCTACTTTCTCTCTTAAACTGCAGTCCTGATGACTGGCAGTCCTCAAACAAGTGCTGTTGCAAGAAACACCATTTTTCTTCTGCATCTGCCAAGGCCCTCATAAGCAGGCTGGCTCACAGAGGGCTGGGGCACGGGTGGTGCTGCTCCAGGCACCACCGTGCAGAGAAAAAGCCCCGCTTCTGCGCAGAACGGGTACGGCAGCACCAGGGCTGTTGTGTGAACGAAGCCTGAACTCTGCAGCCAAACGTCGCTTCAGGCGAGCCCTGATCCATCAAACCTGGCCATTAGGAAACGCTCTTCAGTGCGGACCAAACTGGTTTTGCACAGCTGGCATGAATTAGAAGTTTGCCATTAGTACCAGAGTTTTGAGATCCACGACAAAAATGAGCAGTTTTCTGTCTTCCCACCACTGTTCACCTGGGAAAGCAGCACAGCCTGCCTTTTCAGGTTCCCCTCTTAAGCCAGGTTCAGACCTGGTAGTTACCTTGCCAAGCTGCTACTGAGAACAACTCAATACCTTCCCACAGTGCACTGTATCATGCACTTATTTTATCTGTTCAATCCCAAATTAGAAGAACAAAATCTCCTCAGGAAACTCAGGAGCAGCATGAGTTTTCCCTCCCTGAAAAATGGAGCATGGGATATACTATACCATACATATGGAAGTGTTTATTGCCTTTAAAATAACTATTCAGCTTTCATCAATAACTGGAAAAAATTAAAGTCGCTGTCAATAAGGAGACTGAAATACAGAATAACAGACAGCAGGGCTGGAAGAGGACATCTACCCTTCCCCTGCGTCACTATTCACTATGTCATTCCTGGCAGGTATTTATCTGTTCTCTCCCTAAAAATCTCCAGTGATGGAAGTTCTACAATATCCCTTAGTCATCTACTTCGTCAGCCTTTCAGCTAATGAAGCTTTCCCCAGTACCTAATCTAAACGTCCTTTGCTGTGATTTCATTTGCTATTTCTCATCCTATTTGCAATAATTTCTTCCCAGAATAATTTCTTCCCTCTTCATGGCTATCTGAAAACTGTTTACATGCCTCTTTGATCTTCTCTTCTTTAGGCTAAGCAATCATATTTCCTCCAGCCTTTCCTCACGGGCTGTATTTGATCTGTCTCTCCTCATTACTGCTGTTCCTAGGATGCTCCATAATCCCGCATCATACTGGAAAAGAGTGAAGGTGACACAATTCACCATCTTTACCTCAGTATTGCATTGTATATTCTTTTGCAGTATCCAATTTACTAATTTGAAATAAAATAGACATTGCAATTTAAAAATACTCATATTTTCCCTATATGCACATCTCCCTCCTGCAAACAGGCCATTCTTTCTAACCTGCAGTGTCCAAACAGGTGCGTTTGGCTACTAATCACACAGTACTACCATCTTTTTTGGTCCTCTAATGTGGAATAACCCTCCAAATATTAGGCTTTGCACCAATTCTCATCCTGGCAGCAGTTCATCATGCTTGGTATGAATTCTGGAGCCACGAACGAAGCGAGACCTTTGTCTGCTTCTAGGGCTAACTCTTCCCTCTCACATCTCCCAAGCCTGGCACTCGGCTTTCTCCAGGCCTTGGTTTCCAAAGCAAGCGCACTGCTGGAACTACACCACAGCATAAACCCACAGGGACCAGCAACAGACCCTATCAAGAAGCAACCCAGAATGGTTTTGTGCTCGTGTCTGCAGAGAAGCAAAATCCCAAGTGCCTCTGGGACCCTCACAGCATCAGTTTCCCTGGCCCACTTAATCACAAAGAAGCCCCAGTCAGGGCTTACAAGACAGTACATTTGAGATAGGAAATAATATTTGAGCTGCTGGACTGTACCGGCTCTAGGTCAGCATGTTTCAGTCTATCTACAGCACATGCTTTCTGCTTGAGCCTCTGCCGCAATGAAAAAAAAAACCTGAAAATGTAAACTCGCTGTTATTTCTTTCTTTCTGATTCACTATGTGTCTCAGTGGACCTTTTCATACTATTTCTGTTCATTAGCACCAAACTCTGAACATTGCAGCCTTCACTGGGCAGTTTTTAGTGCAACATCATTTGCTTTAAGTCAGGACAACTATGAACTCACAGTGCTTGGTCAAACCATATCTTATGTCTCCTGACCTACTTGTGAAGTCTCACAACCCTCCACTGTTAGCCCTGTGCTACTGGGAATGGAAAAAAAACCCCAAAAACGCTGCACGTGTTAAAAGCTTGTGGATTTGGCAGAAAATTTGACATAACCTAAGGCAGCTAAATCTGACGCTGGGCAAGGTGTGCCACATCAGAGCATGGCAGGAAGCTGGCACTGCCGTTAATCCTGCCCTGGAGATGAATGACTCCTATATTGTCGCACTGCAGATCAAGGCATGAGATGGCTCTACGCCTTCTGACTGCTACAGGCCGGGGATGACGCACGCCGGAGATGTCTGTCCCTGTGCTGCTGCTCACACGGTGACTCCTCCCCGCTCCCATCCCGCTCCTGGTGCAAACCCCATGGGCTCTGTACCTCGTCACCAGCGGGAGAGATGCTGGCACAGAACAGGAGGCCTGGCAAATTCCGTCCAGAATACACTTGCTGAAGTTAATTAGATGGCAATAACATTTCCCAGGTTGCACATTCCTGCAAGGCAGAAGGAAAGACAAAAAAAAAAAAAAAAGGACTATTAATTGTGAAACCGAAACGTTGGGGACCACAGAGCCTGGGCACGTATCTATTATGCATTTCCTTCTGTAAGCAGAAATTCTGCACGAGAGACTGGCGGCGTGTAAAGAGGAGCCCGCCTCTATCTAAAGAGGAATCAGAACAGGAAAATACACCAACTGTGGTCCCTGAGGCCAAAGGGCCCAATTTGTTCTCAAACAAATTTAAGATAATTCCCCTGACTTCAGCATAGCATGGTAAAACCCAATACAAATGGTGGAATGAAAGCAGAAAAGCCTAAAACCACCTGTGGATGGGTGTGGTGGTAAGGCTGAACGGAGTTATCCACTGCCACAGATGCTCCTCTTAAAAGAAGCATGGTTCACCGACCAGCTTTGTAATAGGAGGTTTCTATAGTTTAGGCTAGAGAAAAACGCATGCAAAAGCTGAAACAAATCAACTAAACAAAAGTAAGACCGACCTCCTTCAACCTCTAGGTTCTTTTAACAGCTAATTACAGAAATGATTTGCAGAACTTGCATTCAAGGGTGGGGGGAGGAAGGGGGAGGGAATGGCCAGCAAGGTGTGACAGAGACGTGCTGCAAGTAACATCCCAGCAAAAGGTACCCTCGTCCATTTGATGTATTTAATATTAAAACAACAAAATGCCTTTAACGATCCAGTCAATTTAAAATAAATACAAGAACAGTAACCATAAGCATTTTACAGATTTATTTCTATTTAGAGATCAAAGTCTTGAGACTCCAGTCGGTCCCTGGTATGAAACCTTTGCACACTCTACGTGGTGCAATGAAACCCGCAAGGGGATCCTGCTATAAACTCTCTGAATCTTGGAACCTGAATAGTTCAGGTTTGCATCAGGAGGTGTTGCACATCTTAGCTCCTATTTTTTCCCTTGCAAGAGAGTAGGACCACCGTGCGCCACGGATCCAAGTGCGCCGCGGACACAAAGTCAATGGAGCAATGCAGCTGAGTGGCTTTTGGGGAACAAAATTGGCCAGTGATTAAAGTGGCATTGAGTGGTTTATTCTGTTTGTTTGCAGAATTAAGGATACTTTAAAGTTGCTTTCGTCTAACTTAGCTCTCAAACTTACAAACTTTTCTACTAATACTGCCCAAAGGAAAGAAACCCAAAGAAATAATTTTTAAAAGATCATACAGAAATATGAATTTTTCTTCCATAGATGCTATGAATATGTGGAGACACATACACACAGTTTTCCTTCCTTCTGAAGTTCAGTAAGAGAGGAGGTTTTTTTTCCAGAGCACAGAATTTGTCCCCATCTGGTTCCATTTTCTACTATTTTCTTTTTTGGTTTCCTTCTCTCTCATTCCAATCTGTATTTATTTCCTTTTGTTTAGTCTGTACTCTTTATTCCCTTTCCTCCTTTTGCAGATTTCCTTTTTAATTTGTTAGAGAAAGAAACATTCTTTTCCTGGTTTTCATAATGCAAGCTGGTGGAATCAGCCCATTCAGAAATTCCCCCTCTCCCGCTCTTTTCCTCCTATTTCAGTCCTGGTTGCCTGTGCTCACTCCTGGTAGCAGAGTAAAAGTGTTAAGCTTTATTTATTTAGGAAAGTGTGTCAGTGTATTTTTTAATTCAATTTCAAATACCTGGCACAAACCAGTGTGTGGAGGCTCAAATATATTATTTACGAGCCATTATATTTAGCTTAAAACAACTCCTAATCTATTTGAGATGAGCCGCTGTAAGGCAGGATTAGGCTGAAATGAAAATGTCTGCAGTGGGATTTTACTAAATTGCTTTTAAATCACATTCTTAGTTAGAGAGAGTTGAGTTTCATAGCGCTCTGGTGAAGACTATAAAACCTAATAAAGCAGAAAGGCTGATTTTGAGCAGAACTTTGGCTCTCTTTGCGAAACTTGCTGGTGTTACAGAAGCAGAAGAGCTCAGCTAAGGCCAGAGCCTTCCGCATGTAAAACTCCAAAGCTCAAAACGCGAGAGCAAGCTCTGCAAGGCTGCAGAGAGCGAGAGCCACAGAGCGCTAACTGCCCAGAAACAGGGCCCTGCTATTCCCAAATCACTGAGCCCCTCGGTGCCCTGCAGCAGAGCCAGACCCAGCATCCGCCTCCCCGGGCAGGAGCAGCTGAGGACTTCCCCGCTCGCGCAGCCTGGTCCTTCCCGAGCCGCTGCGTTCATTTTATCTAGGCGTTTTTACGTTAAGCTCAGGACGAATGCAGTAGGTGGTACGAGGAGGGTGAAAGAGCAGCATAACTTCGCCTGCTTTTCTACAGAATCAGGGAAATATTTTTAAAAAGATTTGGGAAGACGCATGGACAGTTTTAGGACACTCAAATCTCTTATTTTAATGTCTGGCATCCCCTTGGCGCAGCATCTGTCGTCCCCAACAGCTGCATTTCGTGCTAGACCACGGCCACTACCACTGCCCCAGCCCCTCCGCCCAGCAAGCCGTGACCTTGCCAAGCGAGCCGGGGAGCCTGCGCGGTGCCAGCACCTTTGCCATCGACCAACGCTGCCGGCACAGGCTGCGCAGCCGCCACCTCCTCTTCCCCCCATGCTCTCCCAGCACCACGTGCCGGGATTTAGTTTTAGTTCAGATTCTGTAAAGCACTACTACAATATTCTACGTTTTCTCATCCTGAAGTTTATTTTCTTTTTAACGTTCACGCTGACTTTGCATTCAAAAATTTTAATTAGTGACAATCGTCTAGCAATATTTAAAAGTAATGAATGTATATTTGCGTAGAAATACAAAACATACATCCCATTAAACGGCATTCCCCTGAGAGCTCACAAGTTCTCCGGCACCAAACTGCTGCTGTTTCATTCCTGATACGGCACATTCCCAAGCCAAAACCCCTCCAGCACAGAAAAGCTGGGAGAGAATTCCTCAACAGGAATCACCAGGAATGAGAGAAAGCCTTCAAAGGAGACTATACCAATAAAATAAAACAGAGCAGCTATATCCTTGGTGCAGCCAAAACAAACAAAACCAAGTTCTCACTACAGTCAATAGCTTTAACCTGTGTTTGGAAAAGCACTTTCTGGTATTTATTAACGCTGAACACTCCTATTAAAAATCCAGACCTTTTGCTCATTATATGGAAATCTTAACAAGATGGAGAAGATTTCATTCACACTTCTAACGTGACTCAGGTTGTACAGTGTACAACCACACTGCGGTTGTACAGCAAGGCAGGCTTCAAGCTTCTCACAAACCGGGCTAACTCGCAGATGAGCCGCCTGGTTCTGCCCCGTAGGGTCCTGCTCCGCAAGCCCACATCGCTCGCTACCTGCTAACACAACTGCCCTACGGACCGCTTCTTAAGCACCCCCACCAAAACCACGCGAAAGTACATATGCAGAACCGCTGCAGGATGGTTAAAATGACATTTTAAGAGAACTAACCTGTGCTATTTGAATCCGTCGGAGGTCACCCAGGTCTGAACTTCCCCAGCAGCTTCAATCTCGTTTCCTGCAGAGCGGCATGTGACACCAGGCTTCCTCGCCGCACCTTGCTAGACTTGCTTCGCTTACTTTCTAAAAGCGGATGCAGACACTAACTGTCCCTTACGGCATGTTTAAGAGCTTGCTGCTCTCACGTTGAACCACTGACATTTCTGCGTAGCCGAAGAGCCCTCCTCTATTGCCATCTGAGTCACTCCATGATTCAATGGACCTTTTTGTACTATTTCTTTGTATTAATACCAAACGCAGAATGTGATTCGGTTACAGTACGCTCAGCGCCGCCGCCCTCCCCCCCTTCTTTTAAAGAGGAAACAAATGCAATCGTGGAGAATGTAATTTTGCTGCAGGCGTGGGAAATTTCAGTTCAAGGATACTTGTTTATCAAATTTTCAGACTGGTAATGAATTGATGTATTCAGAGAGATCAATAATTGCCAAAATTATTGGCAATTTTCAGAAATATTTTTCATCTGAACACAGCAAACAGCTTTCACAGAAGGTTGAGTCCTATGAAAAACAGTTTATGACTTCAGAAGAGCGGAGGTTCTCAGTTGTAGCAGTGTGTATGCATATATTGTCATCTAGTGATGGGATAAGCAGACCTGAATATGTCACAAAAAGGAAGAACAGTCAAGTCCCAGATTAGAAGAGTATGTTTACAGGATTAGTCAATAAGTGGTGCTTTAGCAGAATTTAAAAAAAAAAAAAAAAAAATCTAATCCTCAGTGGCACCAACGCCAGAAACGCTGACACAGCCTGGAGACAAAGTTTGACTACCATGTCAGAGAAGAGGCAGAATAGCCTTACCAGGATCCACAAGGAGATACTGCTCTGCTGGAAGATGGTCCTTGAGGAGCATGTTAAACACCCTTCGATTAGGCTGAGGGCGGGGTCAGGGGCAAAGATCAATTAAATGTCCCTTTATTTAGTGAGAGCTGAAACAACAACAGCCCACGCCTGGGGCACTGATCAACCTGGAGTGGTTACCAGGCAGAGGGGTTCCCTGGGAGGCTGACTGCAAACACATGTGCTGGGGCACTGCCTGGATTTAGCTGCACCTAAGCGTGGGTGCGAAGAACCTGAGGGCAGGCAGAGCGTGAACAAATAGCCCGCGATGCTGCACGGTTGGGATGCAAAGCTTTCAGCAGCAACGCGTGCTTGTGGCTGCCTCCCACTGTGCCCCGCGGCGCCCTCGGGTGCGTTGGCACGGCCGTTCCGTAGCCCGTGCCACCGACCGTATTGAGGAACGGCGTTCAAAAGTTGAGTAATTTTTTTTTTTCTTTTTCTCACTCAGGGGCAGCAGGGGACAACTGCTGTGCGTGAAGCCAGCTCTGCCGCTACCCAGGCTGTAACACAAAACCACAGCTTGCAGCAAGGGGCCCAGAAAGCAAGCCAATGGGAGCTGCTGCTTTGCCCGTTGCTTGATGCATTCGATGTAATTTCTACGCGAATTAAGAGGTTTGCACGAAAAATGTCATCTTTTAAATTCGACTGTGCCAGATGAAGACATCAGTGTTGCGAGCAGCCTGCCAGTGACCCCCAGCCAGGTATTACCTCCCCGGCTGCTGCCTCAGGGCTTCCTACCACTGCTCCCTCATTTACTACTATCAAACGAGCCCAATTAGCTCACCTAATTTTTATCGGCGGGCTAATCTGACAGACCCCGCTGGGAAGCAAGTGGCAACGGTTTCGAGGATCCCTCCCACCCACCGAGACGCGGGAGCGGTGACCGCTGGCAAACAACAAGGTTCCGCCAAGCAGCACGTGCCCGCTGCCGGGTTCTGGGCTTGTGCAAGCGTGACTGTGCAAGGATAGTCCTACACCCCCCCGAAGTTGGCAGACACAGAATAAAAAGCTGCCGGATAAAGGGAGAAGCTCAGGAAAAGGAGGGGATCCATTCAGGCCGACAAGGCGAGACCAGCACAAACCTTTCCAATCCCAGGAAGTGCAGCAGCTGCCTATTGAACAAATCGCACCCGTCTAATAAGGGATTTAAGTATTTTAAGTGTAAACGTACAGAGGATGCCCTCACAAAAGGAAATACACGCATGACTGGGGGGGAGAAAACAAAAAGACTAGTCCGCGAAATGGGTGGTTTCGCCTCAGCCCCTTGGGGCACGCACACCGCGGCGCTCCTGCGGCTGTGGCAGGAGCGCGTGTGCAAACACGTGTCCGCAGAGGCACCTGCTCTGCCCCCACTTAAAGTTTTGGGCCAAATGGCCAAGGTATTATTTACTCTGGAAGACACTTGAGAGCACCGAGAGGCACACGCAGCTGAAGGACTTTCCCCTGGGTAGGCGTGCAGGGACACGCCACACCGGACCCCGAGCTTCAGAGGCACCAAGGGGAAGTCGCAGGGTTCAGGAAGCGGCCATGTTTGCTCTCAGCACACTGCCTCTTTGTCCTCCCCCCACTGCTCGCCCAGGGGCTTTCAGGCAGCCCTCGGTCCTCACAAGAGACGGGTTATTTCTCTGCATTTCAAGAAGGGGCTACGTTTACAGAGTCACTTTTAATGTGTCAACTGCCGTGTGAGGATCTAGCCGCGTATACTGGACCGTGCCAGAGCTGCGCTTGGAGCCGCTGGTGGGGCAAATGGAGTTTTAGATCCCCTCAGCCACTCCACGTTGTTCAGGACGGGAGGAATTTGTTCACCCAGCAGGGAACTTGCAGCGGTCTCCCCGCCGCTTTTAAGCTATGCCCAAGTAAAACAGCTTCCCAGCGCGTTGCTCCAGCCGGGTCCGGAGCGCGGCGACATGGCGGCGTGCCCTGCAGTGGGGCCGGGGACACAGCCGAGGCAGCTGTGTGACACTGGGGGCACCGGCCGTGTCCGCAGAGCCCGTGCACAGCGGGGTTTGCTCAGCCACCAGCAGAGCTGTCAGCTCTGACCACAGACCATTAAGACGTGAAGGGAAACAGCTGAAGCCTGATAAATTCTGTCCTCTGTAAACAAACCGCTGATTTCTCCATCCTTGTGACAGATGAGGAATCTGTTGGCTGGCACCTTCAGGAGGACAGAACCCTTAACGGGATTTTCAGCAGCAGTCTGCTGTTAGCTAATGCTGTACCTTGCCTTGTATATCCACAAGACAACTTCCTTCATCTTCTGAGTGGAAAGCATACCCGAGGCTCTTCCCTCTGTACACCTGGGTACCTAATGGAGACATGTGCTAGTAACCCTGCAGGTGGCATAAGTTCTTTTTAAGACCGTACACCGATTCCCCTCACTTGCCCCCAGATCAAACTGCGTTTGATTTCTGGATAAAGGGCCACCCCAGCAGCAGTAACAAGTTGCCCGGTGGCCTGACAGATGAGCTACACAGGGATGTTAACAGACACTGCTGTAAAGCCATTTACACGAATAGTTTGCTGTCGTGTGCTATGGGGACTAAAAGGCTATCGCAGGCTCTGGGGTTTTTTGGTTTAGATTGGAAACGTGCACTGCCCTGCATCCACACATCTGCGTGAGCGCAAGAGTAAGCCATCGTGTGGAGCTGCTAATATGCAACTACGAAAAAAACCTTCTCCAAATCTGTTTGCCAAGTCACCGGAGCCAAGCACTAATACAGAGGTGTTCAAACTTCAAAGCAGCAGCACAGTCGGCCAGAGTTTGTTGAAAGAATTACAACCAGGCATGGAAACTGGGACTTCTCAGTAGCATATAACCCCTGCTGTTCCCATTTCCTCTTGCTCATTATCGGCACAGACGGGGGCTGAAGATTAGCAAGCAGTGGGTGTTTGGGGTGAATTAGAGCATGTGTGATGTAGAGCTACGTATCCCGGTGGCATCTGTGTGACTTCGTAGAGAGATGTAAATATTTAATTTTGCCCACTAGGTTTCTTCAGAACAATGAAATATGAACACGTTCCTTGAGGGTGTGAGAATCATACCAGCTACACCAGAGAATCTGTCTTGTCCTTCATCCAGGACATGAACAAAATCTGATGGTCAAAAACTTTCTGTCAAAATTTCCCTTCTGTAGTTACATGTACGTGGAAGATGAAGAGTTTTCACACTGATCCAGTCCTGTCTGAAACCAGGGAAGAAAAAAACCCCAAACCCAATGAACTCTGGGACAAACCCCTTTACGCAGCTACGTGCATATGAGACGTTACATTTTCAGCTATCAGCCTTGGTTTTAGCCACAGGTTACCCTTTCAGAGGAGAGACACATAAGTAAAAGCCATTACTAAGAAAATGTAATATACCTAGAAATGCCTATGAATTTCTTGACTCGAGTGAAAACTGCTGAACTGACAAACCTTGCTCTCAGAAAGTTACTTGTCCTCTCTGCCCCAGTGATACAGACATCAACAGACTCCTGAAGAAAAGTCCTGCACTGCACAATGTATTATGATATATATCATAAGATATATTTCTAAAAGAACTCTGTGGAAGTCTCTTCATATCATTATAGATATTTCTAATAACCCTAATGTGTTCTCAGGAACCAAAAAGGAAGTTTTATTAAAATGAACGTCGCTGGTTGTTGCTTACAATACTTAATTTCACATAAAACCTAATTTTTTAGCTTGTAGCTTTTTTCTAAAATAAACTTGAGACATACTTTCTTTTTGACCTGACCAAAGAACATGGGATTATTCAACAGGCCCACCAACATAAGAAACAACATATGCTATCTTTCCAAAGAGTATTTTCAACACTTTTTGCCCAGCAAAAGCTGCCTAGCTGTTTTTCTAGAGCAGTGTTTGTTACACTTTGCCAATGGCATGCCTAGTATTCAAGTACCTTCTTCAATACAAGAACGATATTATTGAGCAATTTGTCTTTAGCTATTAGCATGAGTCTTAAATTAAGTTTACAAAGTTTCAGGTATGAGCAATTGGAAGACTTTTTATATACTTGGTTATTTCAGTAGAAAACATCAACTGTTTTTAAAAGATCACACTTAAATCTGAATTAATACTTTATATTCAAACTTCCCATCAGCATTTTTGTACATATACACATACATATATGTATGTGCCAACAAAGCTAAACAAATCTCCACCTTAGAAATTATGACCTACCACAACATCCACACATTTTAAAGCCACAAAACCAATATTAATTGACAACAGTAATTTTTCATCTGACACAGGCCATACAGTTTCAGGCTGGTACTTCTGCTTAGTTTATTCTCCTTTACATTGTGAATCTTCATACTGGAAGGACTGAAAACTTGTGATTAGGTAGAAAATAGGGAGGTAGCTACAAGCAGGATAATACAGGAGTATATATTGGCATGATTTCAATGGAGACAGAGCAAGCTGTGTACCATTTTATATTAGGGGCTTTCTATCCAAAGCTCATGCCCTTTTACTTTTTAAAGGGAAAATAAGTCCCAGTCAGTGGGAACTTTAGTCCATTTCTTGCATTCTTCCCATGGGTGGTATATTCCACATCAGGAATATCTGGATGCCAAATATAGCCAGAGATCAGAGTCTGTGCATACTTGCTGGGTGATTATAAAATAGAAGTAGCTTCCCTGCTGTATAATGGATGAAATCTTTCATTCCTTGCTTAGGTACGAGTGCCAGCAATGCCATACTGATTGGAACTATGACCGAGTAAGGTGAGCAAGATCAGATCATGCAATATTCTCCCAAGAATAAAGAGGGGAAATAGAGGCTCAGCATATGACTATGTATATACACTGCATGCCACATCCTCATTTAATTATCTATGCAATTACCAGGAATTAGGAAAGCAGTGGTTAAAAGAGTAACAGGGAATTACAGGGTCCATAAAAAGCATCCAGATAACAGCCTTGGAGACTAAAGGTCTCGGTTTCCTTAGTGAAAAATTCAGCCCTGTTGAGACATCCTACATCTCACTCGCACGTAAGGGGTAGCTACGTGGGACACATCCAAGAGAGACTGCTCTATGCACCACTATGCCCAGTGTTGGCCCTGGTCTGAAAGAATCACTCATTAGCCATCAGGGAACAATTTCAGTCCTCATTCACAGTCTGACTACTTCATGACGGCTTTCAGCATGGAAGTCATTCAACACCATTTTGAGCAGGAACTTTTGTCTTGCAGACCTGGTATTACTGACTCATTGCACTTAAACTACGCTAAACCTGATAGAAAGCAATGTTAGTCACAGCTCACCTGGCTTAGAGATAAACTGCTGATCTAGAAATAAAATGCCCTATATTGCCAATCATCAAAGCCTGGTTTCATCAACTGCTGAAGCCAAGCAGCTATCAGGGGACAGCACTCACAGGACAAAGCAACAGCTGTCCCCACAGCTAGACAAATAAAAGGAGCTGGGCTTCTGATGCCTTGGCTATGCAAGTTCCCGTAACATGCTTGGGAACTGGCAGTTGGAATAAGCCCCCAGAATGTGCAGGTTGAGATTGAGGGTGGATGCAGGTCTGATATTCTGCCTCACAACAGCTTGGCACCAGGTCTCCCTCATTAGCAGAAGTTCCACACAAGAATGTAACCGAACTTGTAATCACCTGTCTGTATCCCGCTCTGCATGCATTTTGTTTCTTCTTTCCTCCCCCTATAGCAAAAGGCCAGGTACTCAGTAGAGAATAGAATAATTACATTTATAGCAAAGTATACAGCTTGTGGCTCTGAGGGTGTTACCTACGCACAACCAAAACCCCCAGCTCTGTGTATTTTGAAGCATGGCCATCTGAAACGTGGCTGCTAACAGCGCAGAAATGCCTTACAGTCCAAGTTCCAGACTATTCAGCAAAGCTGGATGGCTCCCCTGCGAGGCTGCGCTGCGGCAGTGACCTAAGAAAACAGCGCAATGAAAAGCATCAGGGGCCTCCTGAAACCCTCCTGCTCAGCCTGAAAAATTACGGCTGCCCCAGAGTAAGGGGGAGACTACAGCATGGGCCCCTTGGGGGAGGTGAGAAGATTAGTCACAGGCATTTTGGTAGGGCCCAACGCTTCCAAATTGGTCTGTGGGCCACGTCCCAGCAGAGCCAGCACATCCTGGCACAGTCCCTCATGGAGGATGAATTGCGAGCTGATACCCTCCCGCACTCATCGGCAATGCCTCGAAGCATCCCCACACGCTGCGGGAGTCTAAAGGTGTTTCTTCACCCGCTTCCCTGTCACTATGCACTGCCAGTGGGGGCTCGGCTACACCAGCTGTGATACAGGCTGTTTATACCTACTTGAGGTTTCATGATGTTAATAGTTTGAATTTAAGTGAACTTTGTGACATATTTTACTTTGAGCTTTTTGCTGCTAAATGGGACAGGGACTGTTCTCTCAACTTCTAATGCCAAAGCCAGCACCTTGCATTGCTCTTGGGAATTAAAATTTTGAAGATCTTTGATTGTCCATGAGACTATTTCCATATTTCTATCATTAAGAACTATTTTAAAAAATCCCTTATTTCATACTTGCGCTTATACCAGACAGGATTCCTTAGTGACAGGGTCCAAGATCCTGCACTGACGCGCGTTACAGAAAATGACAGTGATACCAGGCGTCACGTGCTCCATTGAGAAATGAAGAAACCAGGACCTGAACATGCCAGAGTTAAATACAGAGAAGTGAGTCTGCAGTTTGTGACAATTTCACTGGACAGAACTGAGGTATAGTGCATCAAACATGCCTGCAGATACTCTGGGTTCTTTCCTCCCTGGTACAGTCACATCACAGCAACCCTCCAAAACTTTAGAAGAAAAATGTCAAGGGCATTGGAACTTTAGAGCAGAAGAGTGATCCTACCTTCAGGATGGCAACTGCCAAAAAGAACCAGCAGTGTCCCCCAGAGAACAGAGAGCACACCTCCAGAAGTCTAATGGAAAACAGCCCAGAGGAAAGCCCCGGGAAACGCTGTGCTGATGTTGCCTGGAGCAGTCCTGCTCCACTGGTCTCTTCTCAGCGCTGATCCCCACAGCAACCTTACATCAAGGGCAGGACTGGACCCAGGGCTGCACCTACCAGTCCTTTTGCTAGTCCAGCAATTTTTTTTTTTTTGGCATGTCTCTGTTCTCACTTCCTAGGACATAAAGTCATCCCTAGCTAAGAAATGGCAGCAGGACACTTCCTTATCTCTATATGAAGAGAAAAAAGTAAAAATACACTTTTTTTTTCCCTCTCTTTTCCCTCAACTTTCCCTTCTTGCAGGCTTCTTCCATTCTATTTCCTTTTGCTTCTGTCCATACCTCACAACAGATGGCCTAGAGCAAAGGCCTCAGAAGCTGAAAATGCTGTGGTATTATATACCATGTGGTGTTATTGCCACAGTTTCTTTAATGCCTCAGTCTCACCAATTAGTGAACGGATGGCAAGCAAACGTATTTCTGAGAAGAATAAAAGCTTTCAGTCTAAGCAAAAAAGCGCAGTCATATACCACTCTTACTGTAAACAACTATAAACTCCATTATTCCTCCTAAGAGGAAACTTTCTTGGGGAACTTTTAAAGTAACACAAACAAGAAGACAACAATGACAATTCTTTCCCTTGGAAGCACAAAATCCTTCAGTATTCGCATTTAAGTACTGCACACGATGACATCCAACTGGGTTTTACCCTGCAATTCACTCGCATTATTAGGAATGTTCTGCTAAACAACTGGCACGTTTTAGATGAAGAGAGAACTTGTCCAGTCATCTCAAGCTGTTTGTCAGTTATGAGACACTCCATTTTCTAGTTCTCTATAGCAGCTCAAGTTAATTGTCTTCCCCTTGACTCCAGTCAGCATGCATACTTTTTTTTTTAAGGACACACAAATGAAAAAAGAGCGAGCTATAATAAAACTTAGAGACGCGGATCCTGCAGAGAGCTGCTAGGAAGAGGATAACCAACAAATGAGGAAATAAATATTGCTCTGGTTCCACTTAAGGGGACAAGTAAGTAGAAGTATGCAGCAACTCTGAAGAGTAAGACACTTCACTTTGAAAAGCATCATCTTACTTGACATTAAAACTGAAGTAGACAAGAACACGAGATGTTCGTTTATACCCAAGGGACACTAGTCAATTCAGTTAGGAATAATCTATTTAAAGTAAGTTGTGCCATGAAACAAGTCTTCTGTCCCTCCCTAAGCCACCTATTCAAATCAAGTGCAGAACTTGTATTTGAAAATACAGTAGGAAGGTCCAAGGAAGAATTACTTCCTTGTGGCTTGTTGCTGCCTTGTATTAAAACAAAGTTTTGGGGCTGTCTGCTGCCATTTGAGAGTTTCAGGTTCCAAGATGTCATTGGAACTATTGATTAGAAAAAGTTATATGTTTAAGGAATATGTTTCTCTGTTTCAAAGTCATATTACTCCAGGGTGGTTTGAAAATGCAAACTGCAGACAGGAATGATGATATACTGGTAGGTATTGCCTCTGGGGCCTCAGAAGAATAGCATTCTTTCCAAAACTGGAACAGTCATACTCGCACACCTTCTTTACCACCACATTGCTATAATTTGATTTTTCATTTCATCCCATTGGAATATTAAATGTATTCTGCTGGGCACTAGTCAAATGCATTCCCTAGCTCAGAGGTCTTAATCAAAGACAAGATATATGGCCATATGAAGAACAAGAAGGAGCATCTGACCAAGCAGAGATACGTATAGAGAGATCAATACATTGAGTCATGCAAGCTCATTTATGTGCATGAGCATGTGGTTTATTTACTTACAACATAGGTAAGAGCACCCTATGTTTTACATTTAATACTCCCTTTGGAATAAAAAAACCCCTGTTTTCAGAAGTTTCAAGTGTGAAAGTAAGAGTGAAAATTCTGTTTTGCATTTCCACACCAGAAAAAACACAAACTTTTGGAAATACATTAGGCAAAGTGGGTCAATCGATGTTGGGTAAATCAGGACATGAGGAGAGCAGTGACTGACATGATGACCATGGGATGGCCAACGGATGAGTTGGGGTAAATTGAAGAGAGGACTGTAGAGCTTCGTAGTGCATGGCTGATGCTATCCATGTTCGCCAAACTGCAATCCAAATTGATCCAAAAGAGTGTCAAAGTAGTATCCTTGAATTACCAGCTGAGGAATATTTCCTCATGAGGAAGGAGGGGGAGAGTAAGTAATCCTTGCCTGCCCGCCCCCCCCCCCAATATTTTTCATCATCCATGTCTTTCTACTAAAAAATAGCTTTTAACTAGCTGATGCTAGTTACCATCCTGTTTAGGCTACTCATAAAAGCAAGGTTCCCAATTCATGCCACTCTCTTCCAGCTTTGGCATGCTACCTCAGCAGCTGGAGTTTGCAACCTGCCTCCAAGCACCTACATCTTTCCTCAAGGACCAGGGTACTTTGAAGGCAGCTATGAGGTCCCACCATTTTCAGAGCCTGACGGTGAGGTGAGCTAACGAGGCACCGTCCATTGTTCCCAGCAGAAATAGCAGACACACCTTTGATGTAGGGCAGCAGGTCTCAAACTTAACTGTTCACTGCTTTAAAAAACAAACAAAAAAAAAGGAAATAAAAAAAGAGTTGGGGGAAAAAAAAAATGGAAGTTTGGGCAAACTCCTCTTTCACTTCTTGAAAAAGGAGGCAGGGCACAGCTCTGAGCCACTGGGTGCAGAGACTGGTCAGGAGGGACACTATCTGCTGGAACTCATTTTACCTTCTTAATTCCCATGAACAAGTACTTTAAGGATCATATTTGACACATTTGATAACACTGCACTCACCCTTTCACAGTCTCTCTTGCCTATGGAGGTCTTTAAACCATCAAAAGAGAAGACAAGAAAAAAAATAATCTGAAAACAAAACCAGTCTGGATCAGAAAATTCATTACATAGTCTATCACTTAATAATCAGAACTACAAGAGATGAAGTTTTATATACCCTCAAGGTTCAGTGGGAAGAAACTCATGCTGCTAACCAAATCCTGCGGTGTGCTGAGCCAGTGTTATAAACCTGGGGGCAGAGTCTGGGACCTACCAGCCTTGGGCTGGCCGTGCCAGCACGCTCTCATGTGCGCTGCAGGTATTCCCCTTGCCAAAAAACCCCAAGTTCTCAGCCCTACACATGTCCCATTGTAAAGATGCCTTTTCTAACGTCTAAAAGAGTTTGTTGTATTCAGCCATATCACTGAGCATGGCTAATTTTGAATACAGTCACAAGCACTCACACTTGTCTTGCTTCCACCACAGCCAGGCATAGCATCCATACCTATCTTCCAAGCAAAGCTGCCCAGACAATTCAGCTTTATGTAGCTGGCAGGCTCAGCTGTTACAGGGCATTACTCTGTCACACAGCTCTTCACAGAACAGCAATGCACACGTATAATTTGACAACAGGTTGTGGCGACAATAAAATAACACATTATCCTCTCCGATGTCTACGACTTAAAGGATTTCCCAACTTTCCATGCCTGCTTATGCCCTCTTAGTATTTAGATACCCATGTCAAGTGAGTTACAAAACTGAACTGTTATTGTGGTGAATAAGTGACGGACATATCTGCTGAATGATGCAAGGCTCCACTGACTTTTAGTTATGCTTACGCAACTCTATAGTTTCACAGCTGCTAATAATTAGCAGATGACCTGCATAAATGCTAGACAAAAAAAGATGGGAAAGGAGAATCCTGCCTCATCACTTCAAAAACAAACTATCAAAACAAGAATAATGATTTTTTAAATCTGCCATGATTTTTTTTTTTCCTCTCAATAGAATTCAAGCAAACACAGCATAACGAATTCAGCATAACTTAAAACTGAAGATCTGAATGGTGCCTTGTTCATAGCATTTGGATTTGAAACACAGATGCAGTTAACTCACAGCTTAACTCCTTCCACAGTACTCTTTAAAATGCTGATCTGTGTTCTTCTCAGCTTCCAGATTTTAAAAAGTTTCCTTCAAGTGATTTTTTTTTTTTAAACAAAGCAAGATTTAAACTTGGATTCAGTGCACAACTTCCTCTGCTCTTTAGCTCTCTTAAAAATAAGAGATTAATTGTTATACAGCAAACTGGGAATAACATCACTTTCTAAAAATTTCCTTTGCAGCTCTTGTCTTTATTTCACCAAATTCTTTTCCAGATCTGATGTTCTCATTGTTTCCTGAAAAAGTCAATGCAATAGACTGTTCTTTAGTACTAAAGCCCCCTATGAATATGACAGATAAAGCAAAAAAAAAAAGTGATCTTTCAGAGGGTAAAAGTAGTCTCTGTTGCCAAATGATCTGAAAGTGGTTGAGTAGGGAAAGGGGATGGTTTTATGCTTAAAGACAACATCTTTTAGCCACTAAGGCACTAGTCTGCCAGTCAGGAGATTTACGATCCTCTCCCAGCACTATTACTGACCCGCTGCTATGATTTCAGGCAAAGTCACTTCCCCATACTATGTTTCTCTATGCACTCCAATTTTTGAAGTCTGGATAAAGACTTCTCAAGGACATTTTTGGATGTTTTGAGGCACTTATTCCCAGATGTTCTGGGGGACAGACAAAAGCAGCCATGCTTATCCAGTAGTGCAGAAACTTAGCATACAGCCAGGTGGAAGGAGCTGCTGGATCTCATCTAGTTCATGGCAGGGTTAACCTGGCTTAAAGCAGATTGCTTGAGCCTTGTCCAGTCCACTTTTTAGACCACCTCCAAGGACAGAGACTCCACAATCTCTCTGGACAACCAGTTTCAGTGGTTAGCCACCCTCACCACTGAGGACCTTACTGGCAATTTTTGTAGGTAGCAGTACAACAAAGCTGAGGAATGCAATTTCTTCTTAGGGTTCACTTCTGGTCCTGTTAAGTCAGGGTCCAGGAAAATTCAGAGAGAAGCCTGCTCCATGCTGCCCGCTCTTCATGGCAGGAGGATTTCAGCACTCAAGCACAGCATTCATCAAGGTATTAAAGAGAGGGAGGAAGAGGGAATCACCCCAGTTCTTAAGTTATCACCAGAGAAACATGCACAAGCTATTTTGGGCTCACTGAAACTGCTAAGAACATTTACTTTAACCTCTGTATTACTTCCCATTAAAGAATATCCTGTAGTTGCTTCAGTAGGAGATATGTACTCAAGTTTAGCTCAAATGAGAAAGAGAGTTCTCTCATGAAAACATGCCCTGGAGGACAGGAGAGGCCTTCACAAGGACTTAGTCCCAAGGAAGTAAATGTCTAGAGCTACACACATATGCACACTGAAGAGATTAAAGATGAGGGGTGTCACATAAACAGCATAAATCTTAGGAACTTTTGCTTCTGCAACATTAGCAGTTTAAGGGGTTGCAAAATTATACATTTTAACTCCAAAGTGTACTTATGTGTAACTGGAACCAAACATACACCAAAAGAACACTAATGAGGTTGCAGCAGAGTTAAGTGTTACAAAACAGACTCTCCAACTACTCCTTGCACTTTCCGTTTATCTCCTTCCAGGAATAAGGAAAAACTTTCTATTCTGAACTCCTTTGATCTCTCGGATTTAGATGAAACTGCTCCCTCACCATTTGCATCTCCAGCCTTCTCTTCACTGATCTTTGTGAGCCGAGTTGGATGAGGCCCAAGGACAGCTGCTCTTTCAGACCTGTGTGCCTGCAAGGCTGAAGAGCAGCTGCAGTGTCTTTCGGGGCCCGGATATTCAGGGTTATTTCCACTAAAAAAAAATAATCTTTTCATGATGGAGATTGCACTTACAACTCAGCAGCGGTGGCATAGTGCTTGCAGAGGATCACAGAGTACTAATATAGTAAACAGTTCATTGATTTCCCTTCCCTTGCTCCTCTTGCATACATGTAGCTGGTGCTACATGAGAGCACTACACAGCTCTCAATACTGGTCACCACAAGCATCCAAAATATTTTAAACGAAGCCTTCTACTAAGGCATGATTCTAGACATCTTTATTAAATTTAGTTTTCAATAATCCCTTTTCTGGGCTATTTGCCAACTAACAGTTTGGCATTTATTATTCAACAACAGACAGATTTTCATGTACATCTTTGAAGTGAGGAGCTAAACAACAAGTAGGTGTTAACTGCACACCTAACAGCGCACAGAAGAGACAGTTGCCTTGAATATTTTTCGGTCACTTCTGGTATCCTTATCTTTGGTACTACCAAGGTCTGTTCTACCAACCCAAAATGTAACTATCTCCCCATATAAAGAATTTCTCCCCATTCCTACTCAAATACAGCTAGCACCATGGATTTTGAAACAAGATACTCAACAGTCCTTTTATAACAGACCAAGTGTTAGAGTGTACCACATGAAGAAAAGGAGGTGGTGTCCGCATTAAAGCCAAGAATAAGAGAAGTCAGTAGAAAGAACACAAAAGCATTTAATTATATTGGAATTTTGATAACACTTCATTGTTGTGAAGAAGCCACAATTAAGATATGTTTACCTTGGCAGAAGCATAAACTTTAAAGAAACCCTCCCCTCTCCATTGCATCAACTATGTCTCATGGTTTCTATATGCAAGTCCATTATCCAGATGGAGATTCAATGTAGCTAAAAAGCACAGAATATTTCTAAAGGTTGCTGCATAAAGACATTTTACTCAGTTATGTGTGTATATATATACACACACACCAAGAACCATGTATGTGCCTCCAGAGGAAACCTATGAATTCCTGTCTTTGCGTCACATTTGTCAGAGAACACCAACATACACTCTTTTGACCCTCCAGAAAGGCTTGGTGTTTATACAAGCAAGGCAGAAAACTAATAGCTGTTAGAACTTAATGCACGGTAGGTAATGGAGAGCAATACTGCAGCATGTTCCCTTCACAAAGGGATTAGCATTGCTCATGCATCCCAGTGGCCTCTCCACTGAGGAGGGTCGAGGTCATCAGATGTAGAGGTCATACCTGTTGTCACAGGTGTGACATTGCTCCTTCTACAGCTAATACCTTTTTCTAGATGCACAATTTCAATTCTGACTCTACTGCACGAGTAGAAGCACTGTAGCCCTCATGCAATTTTGTGATAACTCTGGGTTTCTCAAAAAAAAAAAGAGAAAGGTCTAATACTCTTGTGGTGATGCAGCCCCCAAAGACAGCACCTTGCTATCTGATGCCGTTCAGGGAGTAATGTAATGCTGCAAGAAGTTAAAAGTGTAATTTCAGTAGAAATACTAAGGCAGCAGCAGCAGCAGTTCAGACACAGCTAGAGAACTTCAACTGGTTTAATTCCCATTTGCTGGGGCGAGTGATCTCAAAGCAGGAGGCCAGGGAGAAGCAGCACAGGGCTGATAGAGGACTTTCGTACAGAGAGAGTAGCTGCTGCTCCTCCTTCTCCTCTCTCCTTTTCCAGATATTTTTAACCCAGATTGCTGAACCTTCCAGCAAATCAGTTTACAGCACAACCCCACAGATAACTGGGAGAGGCTGAATGAGCTGCAGCACAGGGGGAGGAACAGGTGAGCAGCAGTAAGAGATGAGAGGGGTGGGAGGGACAGGAGCAGTGGCAGAAAACCCTAAGCTGCCAAGTGCAATGCGTAGAGTAACCGCAGCCTCCAGGGCACAACCCCTGCCCCGAAGAGCTCACACTCCAGTCAAGGCCCACCCCAGGAATTGTCGTGCCTCTTGCTTCACATTCCTCAGAAACTTGCCTTAACCGACTGTGGAAATACTCATTTCATGTACAACATGGAGAACTACACATTTGACAGGCAGACACTAAGGGCAACATCCTGCTCAGCTTGAGGTCAGAGGATGCTGAAAAGCCTGTAAGAGTGAGGCAGAAAGACACACATAATACTTGAGGAAAAAAACCCAGCGCTTTCTGATGGAACAGTCACAAGGACTCAAGAGATACAATCTTGTATTCTCAGGATATTTGCTCTTGCCCTAGCTAAACAGATCTTTAAACAGTTGTACACATATGAAAAGCTTTTCTTCTCCATTTGTAGCTTTCCTCTGTCTTTCTCTCTCGTACTCTCTTCCTGAATCTCCCTTTCTGTGTCTGTCCTCTCCCTCACGTGCTCCCGCTGCACGGAGGGCAGAAGTGCTCTGGAGCAGCTGTATTTCCTCCTCGCGTGCTCCTTCCCCTCGCCCAGTCTGGCGGAGGGGAAAGTACACGCCAGCTCAGCCTGCCTCGTGCTTCGCGGCACCCGGAAAGGTGCGCTGCCAGAGCGGGCCCCTCCACGGCAGCACTGCCATCCCTCCTGCCTCCACTGAAGGCAAGGCTCTCAAGCGGGGTGCGGGCACTGAGAGGACCTCTTCTTTTTCACACGGCCTCTTGGGCCTCTGCGCTGTGCTCCCAGATGGGGCTTGGAGGAGCTAATGGACAGCAGAAACAGAGGGGAAAAGTAGAAAGAGTGAAAAAGGGTGTGAATGAGGAGCAAAACACACTGCCCATCCTCTGGGGGTCAAGACAACTGAGAACAACTGCTTATTACAGCCCTCTCTGAGGAAGGTCTTCAAGAATAAAAGAGCACTTTGAAAGTACCTCACGGTGGGTCCCTGAACTAGCACACGCCTTAGTGTCAGAGACAAGTGCTGTATCACTTCTGCTTTAAATAAGAGGCCTGAGCAGGATGCATGGTAGCAGCTGAAGAACACCTACTGTCAGGGAAGGGATATAGTCCTGCGCTGCAGAAGGTGTTTATGAAGAGACGAGGCACAGCCATTACAGTAGCAGAGGCAAAGGGGAAAACAAGCTAAAGCTTTAAGACTTGTTTACTTGAGGGTCCCAAATTTGACTCCTCCAGAGACGCCCCAAGATCCAACTGGGAGGGCAGAGACCTGCCGTGGTGGCCTCCACCATAAAGCCTAACTAACAAGGTTCACCTCAACATCTGCTGCAGATGGAAGCACTTGAGGGAGGAAGGCTGCAATGCAAACACCTGCGTGTAATGGCGCCCTGCTTGGGTGCCACACGGGTGGGCAGCGGCACGTGCCGCGGCCCCAGCGCGGCTCTC
>NW_010550570.1:0-5131 GCF_000687285.1 Phaethon lepturus | reverse complement strand
GGTAACTGGTGAGTGATCTCTCCCTGCCCTTGCCTCGACCCACGAGCCTTTTGTTGTATTCTCTCTCCCCTGCCCAGCTGAGGAGGGGAGCGATAGAGCGGCTTTGGTGGGCACCAGGTGTCCAGCCAGGGCCAGCTCGCCAGACCTATCTAAAACACCAATCACAGGTTCCTCTATGAAACCTAACAGAGGAGATAAGGGGTTCCAGTCTTCCTATATATGTCCCCTGTACAGTAAATAGGGGATACTCTGTAATTCATATTGCAAAATATGTTTTCTTCTGAAAACAGGAGTCTCTAAACAAGCAGCCACCTGCTCTGTATGACCTTGTAGAGGGTCTGTTCTTTCCCATCTGCTACCCTGTCTGGTTAGTTGTTAAAGCCCTTTCCTTTTTCTGCAGCAGTTTTTTCAACATTGAGCTGTAATCGAGCAAGAACGGTGCTTCACTGTGCATAGCTACTTTAACGTTCTCCCTTTCGCAGCATCGGCTCTGGTGTTAGGTGTTGGAGCATGTGCCATTCTTGATATCACGGGCATGGACGGCAAAGGCTTGCACCTCATTGATGGGCCATGAATAAGCTCACGTCAATCCCAGTTATATTTATCAGCTGGAACACAGTAAGTCCAGCTTTTCTAATAGAAGGTGAGCAGCAGTGGTGTGGCACACTGACGATGGCAGACTTCGATGGCTTAGCAATGCTCAGTGTTTCTGGCAGAACCAGCAGTTTCTCTGGCCGCGTGCAGTGCAGCGCACTGATACCCCCAGCCGTAAGTTACATACTCTGCGCAATGCGTGAGTTTGCACTAATGCTGCTTCCTGAATCACTGACCAAGAAGTTAAATGGAGAAAGGCCCGTCAGAAGAGATGAAAATTGGTCTTTGGGTATGTTTTAATGAATCTGATGATGAATCGGCCACACTTTTTTAACACAGTTTGGGTGAGCTGGTAGGTAGGATGATGACTGATGTTTGGCAAGCAGAAGACTGTGCTTGCTTGTATGGAGGAACCAATTAATCAGAACTCTCCTTCTAAACTGCTGGTTGTATTCACTGCATTGCTACCAGCATAAATGTATTCCCTTCCTTCTAAGCAGCGCGCTTATTATTTTCACAAATTGACAGATTTTTGTGTTTCATTAATGTTTATGAAGTATTCTGAGGACCATGTGATGACAAACCGCTGACAAAAAATCAGAATTGCACAAATTGAAACAGGCTGACTTGTAATGGAGAGAAGGAAAAGCAGAAAATCGTTTGTACACTTCAGCTGGGAAAACAATAAAATAGTGACTGCAAAAATGCCGGTGCCGGTACTGCAGGCAGCACTGCTAGCTGAGCTCCTACCACCAGAAGCTTGGCAGGGCAGGATGCTGTGCTAAGTACATGTCATTCCTGCTAGAAGGTGTCATTTTTGTGGCTGGTGTTCGTTTTTGTTTTGTATTTTTTTTTCTGGTCAGTGTTTTTGTTTGATGGCAGAAATCATCCATGCAAGAATGTTACAACTGCCAGTGACTGCTGTTTTCAGGGGAGCCCTGCTCTTATGAAGTCTTTACATTTTAGCAGAAACAAAGCTAAAGGGCACATATAATCCTGTCAGTATGGCAATAGAAAAGCAGATCACAGGACTGGGCCCTCAGAAAAATATTACTTGTTCATAAGCATTCATGGTAAAATATTAAAGCCAGCAAATCCGTAGGTACAGGAGCCTCTATCCATGCAAACAGGACAAAAAGCACTTCTAGCTCTGGTTTTTTTGGTCTTTTTTTTCTCCTAAAGAAATCAAAGCATGTAAGAAAATGTAACTCCATATTTTCAGCTGCTGGGTATAGAGTTTAAATATGACTTTTGCTTCCATTTGATTGTCTGACTAAGCAGTTCTGAAGGCCTAAGGGTGAATGGTCCTTGCTCCAAGGACCCTTCTTTAAAATAATCTAAATCAATTATTTTTGACCTAATGTATATTTCTGAAAATTACTGTAGACACTACCAGGTGCCCAAATGAGTAAGGGCTTTACTTCAGGTTCATGTTTGATTCATGCAGAACTGTAAAGCTTCCATAAATGTTTGCAGAATTTTTTTCTATTTTTACATTGCTACAGTAAAAATCATGAGGGTCTTCAGTTTGCCTTTGTGTCATGAGAGGAAAAATGCAAGTGTTTTTTGAGACTGTATTTAATCTGAGTCAGCACTAATTATGTGTTGTCTGAATCAATACAGTCTGGAGAGAGCATTGTGAGAAAGGGAAGGACATGCTGTTTAATGAAACAGGAGCTGGTCCCCTGGCTTTGTAGATCTGTGTAAGATGCTGTGGTGGAGAGGCAAATATTTAGGCTTAAGAGTCTGAATACCCACAAGTTGCTGCCTGCTGAAGACAGTGTGCTCAGCTTCTCTTTGGAGAGATTTATTTCCCCGATTTCCTTATCTCCTCCACAAAGCATACCAAGTTTATCATATAGAGAGGAGCACAGAACTGGAAAAAGATGAGTGAGTGGACTGCACACCCTCAGCCTGGTAAGCCCAAGAAGATATCCTCCCTGCCTTCCTTTTCTCCTTATGCCTGGCTTGTTAAAGCATTTGTAAATTAAGATATTGGGCAACCTGCTTTTGTGGCTAGTGGAAGTATTCACACTGAGAAGGAAGAGGTTAACAGTCAGCTGGAGAACACCTGTGGTCCACAATCTCTGTGGTAGGGGAAGACATGACACAGAAGTAGGGGAGTTGCATCTCAGCAAGTTTTCCTTCTTTCTAGCCAGAAATGTTTCTGCTCCCTGGGTTTTTTTCCTTCACCTGTGTGTCTTTTTTTTTTTTTTTTCCCCTTTTTTCTTTCTTCTCCCCCACCCCTCCTCTCCAAAGGCAGAGAGAGATTTACGTGTCTGGCTCCAACCCTGACTTGTCATGTTCTGGTCAGATCAAGGCACCAGTGTTAGCAGAAATGCTAGTGGGGGAAGAGGCTGAGATTTGGTCTACACGAGTTTGTGCTTTACAGGCATGCCTATGCACATGCACAGATAAGCATGCCTGCCTGGCTGCCACCTTACTTAACAGCCTGCGCTGCTGGTCACGCACTGTGACCTCTCATAATGGCTTTCCTTCCTTTCACCTTCTCTTGCTGAAGCTCTTTGCCAAAATGTCACACCACGTCTCTGTTCCAACCTGATGAACTTCCCCTGTGCCACCCTACCCTGCTTGTTGAAAACACTCACTCCCTTCTTCCAGCCAGCTTTACCTCCTGTGCCGAAGCGTGGGTACCGGAGGGACAGCCAGACAGGGGAAGGAGGCTGAGCACCGTTAGCCGTGGCAGAGACTGTGCAGGTGGTGTTTGGTAGGAGCTGCCCGTGCTAGAGCTGAGGTGTGGATCGTTCCTGTGTACACACACAGGCAAGAGTGGATGCTTTCCATAGAATAAACTAAAACTTGAAGAATATATCCCAGTTGACTCCTAAAGCACTTCTCCTGAACATTTTTCTGTAATTATCTTTTTTATATAATAACTGTGGGCTCCTTAATTCAATTTACAATAAAAAAACGTGGAAACACTTTTTTTTTTAAAATAACACTTCAGCTAGTTTTTTTGAGGCATTGTTCTTCCTTTAGCTTTAATTTCATCATACTTCTTTCCTAATTAAAATCCAGTTCATATTCTCTAGACTAAATTGGATTTTAAAGCCAGAACACCTTGACTTTTTTGTCTAATAAGATTTATGATACAATTTTATATAATCATTGTAATTGGGAATTGTGTACCACTGTTTTAACAAAGCTTCCAGACAGAAACACTGAAAATCTTACGGTCCTTATTCATTATGAATGGATCCTACTTGGAGACACTATCTTTACTTAGACAAAGCCAATATTTCATGAGTTTTTTTCTTTTTCAATTGCACTGCAAGCAATTTATTGGGCAACCCCTGCTAAATAAGATCTTACTGCTTTTTATTAAGATTTAAACTAAGGTTCTCAATTCCTTCATCCTTCAGTCCGTACTGATACTGGGGATTGCCCCAATGCCAGACCAAGATGCAGAACCTTGCACTTGGCCTTGCTGAACCTCATAAGGTTCACATAGGCCCACTCCTCAAGCCTGTCCAGGTCCCTCTGGATGGCATCCCATCCCTCTAGAGAATGAACTGCACCACTTGGCTTGACTAGGAGGAGAAAGGAGACCACTATCTGTGCTCCCAATCCTTTTAATGTTGCTCCAAGGAACACCTAGTCTCTTTCGCTGGTTCTGAGTTGCCTTGTCACAGTATCACTAGACCCTATGTGGAATAGTGGGAGCAGATGATACTCTGTAGGGTTCACCAGGCTTGGCAGCCTCTCAGCGGCATCATGAATGTGAGCTCCTGGTAGGCAGGAAACTTCTCTAGAGAAATAGTCTGGATGGTAAATGGGTGCTTCAGTGCCTCTTGGTAGGCAACCTCCCATTTCCAATACTTCATGTACTTTTCCGGTGGCACTGCTGCTAACATGGGTGGATGGATCCACGTTGCATGCTGGGCTTCTCCTGGATCCTCCGTTACTCACGTGCTGTTCATTCCCAACGCCAGAGCACCCTATCTGTTACGCAGGGGCACTTCAGGGGCAGGTTCTTCCTTCTGCCCCAAGCACAGACAAGGGCTCAGTCTCCTTCACCTCATGAGTTACTTGTGTCAGTCAGCTCCAGGCTGAAGTCAGGCTTACATGCCCCTTGCACAGCCTTAAGGCAGGGCTGGGACAGTGCCCAATACCATGTTGCCGACCTCCTGCTTGCTTTCCCAGATACCGCACTGCCTGTTGAGCTCCGCTCGTGACATGGCTGCTCGTTTGCAGAGTTGTTTCAGCAGGGCACGCTTGCAGCTATGATGTCCACCCCAGCCTTCAGGTGCTAGGGGGACTTCCGGGTGCTGGAGGTCCATGCACCCTGAGGTCTGGACAGCTATTTCAGTCCTTGGAAGGCCTGTTTGGGTGGAGGTGTTAGCACAAGCAGGCCGCTGTGCTCCTGTGTGGCTTTCTACCTCTGTGGTGGGTGGACGCCATTTTCTGTCAGGAAGACAATGTCTCCTCAGAAAAAAAGAAAAACAACCCACTTATAAGACGGCAATTCTTTTGAAAGATGCCGCCCTGAAGCTGCTGCGAAGGCTTTCACAGCCAG
>NW_010550569.1:2082-3868 GCF_000687285.1 Phaethon lepturus | reverse complement strand
CAGCGACCTGCGCCCCTCTCCCCGCACCCCTCCTCGGCCTGGCCGGGCGAGGCAGTGAGCCCACACCTTCCCCTCCAGCAGGGCTGCTTCCTCCCGGGAGGGACGTCTCAGTCTCCCGGCCGGGGATCCTGCACGCCAGCGGCCTCAGCGGAGAGAGTAAAGCCTGCGAAGGCCCTGGGGCGGGAAGAGACCCTCAGAGTGTAGAACAAGATATCATTTGTTTTTTTGAATCTATTGTGTTACGGCCATTATATGAACTTCCAGGTGACTCGCTGGAGCAGTCATGACCGAGTCCAAAAGCAAGCAAAGCCCTATAGACTTTGGGAATTTTCTTATCATGAAGATTTATCGAGTTTCTGCTAGCAGTGTGCTGAAACTAGAAATCTGGGGAGGGAGGGGGAAAAAAAAAACAGCATACTTTTTTATTAGCATTTTACAGAAGTATTTCAGTTCATATTCAGAACTGAATATGATCTCATTTAAGATCTCCTGATGCCCGTGAATTCAGGCGGCCCCGGGGAAAATGCCTGTAAGAGTGCTGGGATGTCCGTCCGGGAGGTACAAACCCACGGGACGCAGCAGCATTTCCCATCAGCGGGGTGCGACAAGTCTGCAACGAAACCCTAATGCTGGGATGAGCAGTGGGTGGGCAGGCAGTGCGTCCCGGGCTTCCAAAAGGAGCCCCATGCATGCCAAGAGCCCTAGTCCCCACCTGCCATCCATGGGGACATGAGGACGATGAGGCTGCGAGCACGATGGGACCGTAGGGATGGCAGGGACGTGGGGGGCCAAGGCCCAAGGGGACAGGTGGTCTCTTTGCAGTTCCCTCAGTATCCAGCAGCACGAACATCCCTGCAGTTTCCATCAACCCCTGGGGAAGGAACACGTTAAATCTGGCAGCTCAGTTACAGCAACGAAATGTGAAACCGAGGCACTTTCATCAGGCTTTTAGTGCAAAAACTCCAAGCAGTCTTGCTTACGCCCCACTCCAGCCCCCCCGGCGGTGGCTCTGGTTTAGGTGATGTTTTGCAGCTCCCGCTCCCAAAGCACCCGCTCCCAGTCAGCTCCATCGCAACCACGACTCCTCCCGAACGCAGCGATTCACCGGCACGTGATGAAAATAGTTTTTCTGGGCTGTAGGTTTTCTTGAAGGAGCGGACGCTTTTGATTTTTGTAGAGATGAACTATTCAGGCAACCTAAGTATTTTGCTGCTTTTAAGAGCCACCGTGTTGGCAGCGTGTGGCTCAGCTGGCCAGATGGTGACACAGCTCCCGTCACCTCCCGGGGCCGTCGGCGTGTGCATCCTCATGGGATAACGCTGGGACAGCACCAGTCTCCCCAGCTCAGGGGATGCCACAGCAGCGCGGCTGGAGAGGGGGCCCAGCAGGGCACAGCTGGCCACCCCCCATCCTGACTGGACATCCTCCAACATCCGCTGTAGCAGGTGGAAGGAGAAAAAAATCAGGCTCTTCCCAAATTTTGTTACCTGGATCTCCAAAGACTGTCTGAATTTGGGTTGCTCAGCAGCCTTCCATCACTAATTACCCTAAAATAAATAAAATCAAAGGCAAGCCATGAAGGACCCATCTGGGAAGCACCAGAGACCCCAAGCAGCTCTTCCTCACATCTTCTTCCTCAAGGGAAATCGTCAGCAAATCGAGCTTCTGGAGAGGAGTGAGGCTGCGAGCACCAGGGGCTCGGGGCGGTGGGACCCGCGGGGGTGCCCCTTCCCTCCCGGCCAGGCTGGCGTCACCTTTGCCGTGTTCAAACGCGGGATCTATAGCT
>NW_010550569.1:0-2056 GCF_000687285.1 Phaethon lepturus | reverse complement strand
TTCTTAAAAAAGTATTTAGAAAGAGCATTTAAAAGAATATCACCGACTATTTTAATGCAGCACCAGCATGGGCTTAGAGGAAGTATTAAAAAAAAAAAACCCTTCTAATATTAAGAAGACTGCATATTTTTTTTATTGTTTCCACGAAACAGCATGGATAATTGATGGAGGTAGCCACAACGCTGTCCTGCACAGCAGAAAGAGAAAGTGAAACAAATCCAGCCACACAAGCCGTAAAGCCCCAGGCCGGGCAGGGAGAAGGCAAGGCCAGGAGGAGCCTTCAGCAGGGCTGCTGCCTGCCTGCCTGCCTGCCTGCTGCTGCCTGCCTGCTGCTGCCTGCCTGCTCCGGGGTCCCAGGCCCGGGCGAAGGCTCCGTAGTGGGTTTATAGCAGGGATTAGTTAAACAGCACCGCAGCTTTGGCTCTCTAGACTTTTATTCATATATTCCTCCAAGTAGCGTATTAATACAGATTGGTTGGGTTTGGTTTTTAGCTTAATTATGTCACATGCTCTGGCTTTTTATAGTCACTTACAGGCGTATCGCAGTATTTTCAGTGACTTAGGTCACTTCGGTTTTATTAATGCAGGTGGTCTAAATTTTCATTAACTTTTTCATGTACATTTTCTAAAAGGAACAGCTTAGAGTTTTGTTTGAGTTTTTTAATAAGAATCTCTAGCAAGTTCCCTATCAGCTTTACAATGACCTTTTCCATTTCGCCTCAACCCTCACATTAAATGCAGCATCCGAAGGCCAGAAAAATCAACAGCACTTACCTGACAGGCGCAGATATGCAGATACAAACCCCAACTTTTTATTAAAGGCATCTCAGGCAATTGTAATCGTGTTACGCATCCCTCTTTCTGCGGTTCTCTCCTACGTTTTGCTTCTCTAAAGACCTTCGCAAAGCTGGGTGTGCATAACCTGCCCCACATGCACAGCCTGCGTGAAGCCACGGCTCTGCCACGGCTTCTCCCAAGGTTAATTTATTACCAATTAACTTGAGGTACTCAACACCTTTGCAAAGGCCGGTGTGACCGCTCTAAATCGACAGCTGGAAATCAAATACAGGTAAATGTCTGATTAAAAAAATAAAAATAAATAAGGAACACGATTAGCAATCTATCAGTGCTTGGATACCAACCCAAAAGCGCGAAAAGCAGAAAAGGAGCGCGAGCCTAATGCCCACAACTCCTTTGAGGAGCAAAGCTACACACCATGCAGCACAGTAGTTTCTCCCTGAAGCATTTTAAAAAGTCATCTGTGGGACAGTGGAGCTGTCCTGAACTTTTATTGTTTTAAAATTAATGCAGAAATATGGGGGAAAATGGAGATTCCTCTGCAAAAGACACGGGGGGATATCAACTTGAATGCAAGTTTTGAGAGTGCTGAACACAGAAAAACATCCATGTAAAATTCACAATTTGCATGTTTGCCTTTGAAAAACTGCCCGTTGAGTCTCCTCTGCCTTTTGCCGGTTCCCATTAAACCCAAGACGCCTCAGAGCTACGAGGTTTCCGTATGCCGCGGTACGAGCCATCGCTCAGAGCAGTGCTCTGGGACTTGTAGTCTCCGTGTTTATATTTCAGCGCTACGCGTGATTAATCCTCCATTTCATTCATTGTCTTTTTACTTCTCTGCTACTGGGAACAGTAAATAAGAGGGAAGTTGTAACAAGAGCCTCCCTTTTATTCAGAGACCTTCTGTTTCCTGCAGGCTGGCTGCTTCGAAAAAAAAATCACAGCTCCATTGTGCTCCAAAGTCATATTGAATGATTCAGACGGAAAGGAAAACCCACGTTAGTAGGAACAGGGGACTCAAAGAGGAGCGTCGAGGCCAGCGGACCGGGGACGTCGATCCTGGGCGGGAGCACATCCCAGGGTCTCTCATCCCAGCTGCACCCCACGGTGGCACCAGCATTAAGGTTTTTCCCCCCATTTTGTGGGTCTGTGGAAGGTGGGCGCCACTCCCGGCATTAAGGGTGCTTTGGTGGGTGCCCCCGAGCACCCTTGGCACCAATAGCCCGGGGGCGGTGGGGCAGCAGGACAACCCTCCTGT
>NW_010550568.1:0-1456 GCF_000687285.1 Phaethon lepturus | reverse complement strand
TTATTATTATTATTTTCTGACAATGATGAGAAAGATGATTTTCGTGAGTGCCATCAGGAGAATTGTTGCAACCATATCCCCCTGGGCTGTAATTTTCTGAGACTTTGGAAAACAAAGCAGCCTGAGATTGCTCAGCGCTCAGTCCTTCATGAAATAATATTACACAGTTGTGCTTGGGAGCTGATTATCCACTTAGTTCTTTTCTTCCTTTCTACATAGCTTTAGGATAATTTCCTGCCAGAGGTCCTGATTTTCTTGCTGATAAGTCATAAGCTGCTATCCTGACTGCATGCTAAAATTAAATGCCTCTTTGCACTTGGGGCAAGAGCTGGGGATGTTCTCTCGGTCAAATTACAGTTTGAAAAATTACATCCTACCTTCTTAAATTCCAGCCGTACATTCAGCTGGATACAGTACTTATCACTTTCCAGCTTAAAATGCAACAATGTGGGGTGCTTTTAAACAGCTGCTGCTCTCCACTCTCCCTCCCCTCCAGGTGGCTGCACTTCGCTGGTGGGTAAAGTGATTTCTGTTTACAGAAAAAGCAGCTTTTATAGTTTGTAAATGGTTTTAGGATCCTTTGGGAGGAAAGGCATGGTGCAGGAATGTAAGCTATTCTGATTCTTGTTAAGAGAGGGGGACAAAACCCCACAGGAATTAGACCAAAACTAAACTCCTGTAAAAACCTCCAGGTGTGCAATCTCTCAGAGTAGAAACACTGGGCCAATAAAATGATCAGTTGTGGTTTTAATTGAAAGTTTTGAAGAAAAAAAAAAAAAGGTTAGCTAGCAGTGAATAAACTAATGTGGGATTTTTTGGGGGGCAGAGCTGGTTGATAAATAAAAGGTCCCAGCCTCAAACGTGTACACAAAAGCAAGAAACTTGTCTAAAGTGCTGATGACATGACCAGAAATATTCCCACTTCACAGTCAGGAGCCAGTTTTCTGCAAGCTCACGCAGACTAAACTACGCCACGTTTTCTTTGTAGGACCGAGGAGGGATCCATTAAATTGTGATCCACAGGGATTTGTTGCGCTGAAGATGTTAATCAATGTCTGATTAACTATGCATGCAAACACAGACAGCCCCCATGGCTGATGGCTTTGGGCTTTAAACTCAGCCCAGCACCACTGGTGAGCTTTAAATCCTGTCAGCAGCACTCTAAAGAGCCTCTCTGAGACACAGCCAAGACGCACGCAGCGCATTGGGAACGTTACCAAGGGGGAACTAGACTCTCCTTTCGGTACAGAATGTTTTCTTCAATTAAAAAAAAAAAAAAAAAAAGTTAAAAAAAATTGTAAAGAAGTGATCTGGGATTTGAATAAACTTGTTAGATTTTGATCTGCGGGCTTATGTCATTTTTTCCATGCTTCCCCTCAGAGGATCCCACAATTTGAGTAAAAAAGTTCCATTTTCTTGGAAAAATAGACATTGACAACATATCCCAGAGTCCTCC
>NW_010550567.1:1074-1354 GCF_000687285.1 Phaethon lepturus | reverse complement strand
CTCCAGCCCCACGGCTCTAGTTCAGCTCCAGCTCACAGGGTTCGGCTCCTGCCCAGCCCTGCGTCATTCCAGCTCCAGCTCTTGCGTACTTCCAGCCCCAGGGTCTGTGTTCCTGCCCCAGCCCTGCTGTATTTGTTCCGGCCCCGGGGTCTTTATTCCAGCTCCAGCTCCACCGTCACATGTTTTATTCCAGCTCCAGCTCCGTGACGTCTCAGGTCCAGCCCCACAGTCAGTGTCGCAGCTCCAGCTCTGGCCTACAGGGTTTTATTCCAGCCCCAGG
>NW_010550567.1:0-255 GCF_000687285.1 Phaethon lepturus | reverse complement strand
CCGAACATGAATCAAGGTCCCCCCCCCAGCCCCGTTTTGCTCATGTCAGACGTTGAGTTCAGCCTGGTGCATGCCGGCATCCCACCCATTGGGGGCCAACGTGACTGGATCCCCACCTCCAGTGAGGGTCCCACGGCCCTGCACCCCAGGCTCCCCATCCCCCAGCCCCACGGAGGACCAGGCCTGGCCACAGCCCCGGTTGCTGGAAGCGCAGCTTTTTGGCTTCGCCCACAGCTGCTGGGCCCGGGCCCAGCC
>NW_010550566.1:11683-17656 GCF_000687285.1 Phaethon lepturus | reverse complement strand
CTTTATAGCTTTATAGCTTTATAGCTTTGTACCTTTGTATCTTTGTATCTTTGTATCTTTATATCTTTATATCTTTACATTCACTATTAATGGGAGAAGCCTGAGCGTTACCACATGAAGGAGAGGGGAATCTCTTGTCTGCGTTCCCGTCCCTCTCTTGTTGATTCTAACTAAACCTGGATGAGGAGCGACACTCCCCCTTGCCCGAGCGCGGGTGCAGACCTTTGCAGATACAACCGCAGTGCTTTCAGCTTCCCCGGGCAGAAGCAGCGCCAGCTCTGCCGGCGGAGCACGGCTCCAGTACTAACCCCTAAGTCGCTAGTGCTAAATAAACGCCGAGACCTGTATGTAAGTGCAAGTCCTGCACCAGCTTCTCCCAGTGTAACTCACGAGGCACCAATTCAGCATTGCAGTTCCCTGGGGACTGGAGCCCGCGCCCAGGATTTCTGCTTCCGGCAGCTACAATCCCCGAGTCCGCTCGCCCCGTTTACGCTTTAGTCTCTGTACCAAGGGCAAGTCAAAACAGAGTGAACACCCACCCCATGTTTTGTTTTGAGAAGGTTCCCAGGGTAAGTCACACCCAACTCATTTTTCTTTCTGAAAGTCTTGAAACAAAACAAGCTGTGCTCGATAACATAAACGCAGGCATACACCCGCACTGAGCGCGGCCAGAAAGAGGCAGCAAGCAAAACACACTTACAGAAAAATATAACTTTGGACAAGTCTAGACACGGGCAGCATTCATTTTGCACGGGTATGCACTTAATGTTTATTGCTTGGCAATGGGCTGCACGGTCGAAAAAGTGTTTCTCCTCTGTATGGATCCATTCACTTTTGTTTATTTATTTCAGGACATGTATAACGTTTACCAAAGGGCAGTGATAGTTTTCACAACCAGATTTAACTTCGCTTCAAGAAAAACGTTAAAACAGGCCAATTCATAAAAATACATTAAAATATTGCACATAAAATGACTGCACATGCAGGAATGAAAGCTGAGAATTCAGAGAGGAATGGAAAGCACAATAATTTGTTACGGGAGGAGCAGATGAGCATCATAGTAAATAGCAATAATATTTTTCCACCTATTGGTTTCTCCTAAAGGCTTATTTTCTCATATAGCCAGACCTTACATCACCAGAGACTCAGTGTCTGAGCTTCCACATGAGAATCAAGCAGGGTATGGATTCAAGTGTCGAAAGGAAGACAGTGCGGGTTTCCTAAACCATGTGTTTACAGAATAAAAAGGGGAGGAGCTCAGCTTCTACAATGCAGACAAGCTGGAGAAAAGAGATTTAACTAATCTAAAATTAATATGCATTTCAATCATGAAGGCAAATTAAAGTTCTCGTATGCTCGGGATCTACCCAGAACCAAAAGAAATGGGAGTCAAGCCATCCCCTTCCAGTCACGAGCCTCTTCTCTTTCATCCCTACAAACGTCTTGGACGTTGCAGCGTGCCCTCAGTTCATCCTTGGGAGCTGACAGCACAAAGCACGGCACAGGGTCAGGTCGGTGAGCAGCAAGCCTGGCTGTGTTACGATGAATTCTCTCACTTATAATGATTTGGAGAAAAATACTGTTCATGGGCTACATAAACAATTTTAATTGGCTCAGGCGCCCAAAATGTGCTTTTTTTGTTTGGCTGCCAAGGTTGCTTTCTCGCTTGCTAATTATGTTTCGCTTTAGCTTTCAGCAAAAACAGGAAATAAAGCATCCATTACTCGAATGACAACTTTTCAACAAGCCAACATTTCAACATCCATTGTGTAATTTCCGACCTAGAGCCAGCTAGGAGCTAAGTGCCTTTAGAACCATATGTCCCCTCTTACAAGGGCCTTGTTGACCCCCCATGTGCTCCTAAATAACAGGGCAGGATGTTCACGAGTCTGAAAGACGGGCCAGAGATTTTTGCCGCTGCTACCCCCTGCCCCAAGAACACAAGATGTCATGAATCCTGCAGCAGACCTTCTCAAGAGGCTTTTGCTTTGTCCCATGGGCTGGCTGGCAGCCACCTCCTGCGTCGCGCTCTGGCTGACGCCCATTTTCACGGCGTTTCTTTTCCTCTCTCCCGTACGCAGTCACAGTTTTATTCTGCTAGCAGAGATAGCTGGTAGCTCAAGTCAATGAGGTAGACGTTCAATATTCACCTGCTGCTGGTACGGAAGATAAAGGACGGAGGGAAGCTGGGAACTGCCACCCATGTGTTGGGCAGCCGTTGGCTTTATTGAGCCATCAGTCCAACTTACTGGTTCATTTTCTTTGCCATTGTGCCCAAACAACATCTTCATCTTCTCAAGTGAAGTTGAATATAAACGTATTTGCAACTTTAAATTATCACCACCTGGGCCAGTGGACGTGGAACTTGGTACAAACAAAGCCCCTTCAAAACTGTGGTTACAGATGTAGTTTTTTCTTATGTAAACTCTCTGACATAAACACTGTGGATTTACCTCGGATGTCTGCAAATCGAACCGGCGAGATTCTAAAAACAAATTAAAATATAGTCTCTCCTCCCTTACATGAAAAGAGGGCGATCCCAAGCCACGCCAGCAGAGCAGGGTTCAACGGAGGGGTGCCTGTATTTTCCTTTTACATCTCTGTTTCTTTACTGCTGATACTGATTCTAAGCTCTGATGTGGTCTTTTTTTTAACAAGTCTCGAGTAAGATCTGTTTTTCCCCCTGAGATGCCCTGCCCTTTGTGGTTTCAAGACACTATCACAACCAGCTAGAATAGAGGCTGTGTACCGACTCCCGGTTCGTGTGTGGAGAAAAAGCTCTTGCTCCTCTTGTTCAGCCAACGGAGCTGTACCTGGCAAAGCGAGCAATAGGTATATGCCACATTGGGGGGGTGAATGAGGATGCCCTTTAAATTACCTGTAAACCCCTTCGATTCAAACTGCTGATGTTGCCATAGGCAATTTGCTAAGCTTATTGATCATCTTCTGTTTAAATTAAAGTTTGATGTCCTGGAACAGGCTATTCAGCACAGAGAGCTAATGGGATGGGATGAGATACAGGGAGCACGGGAAACGCATGCACACAGGGGAAATGGATTGTGGTCAAAAAGAAAAAAATAAAAAGAGGGTTATATGCTGAATCGGTTCCGTGGGTCAGTTAGCAATAAATATCGTGG
Source organism: Phaethon lepturus (assembly GCF_000687285.1). Classification (NCBI taxonomy): domain Eukaryota; kingdom Metazoa; phylum Chordata; class Aves; order Phaethontiformes; family Phaethontidae; genus Phaethon; species Phaethon lepturus. The sequence goes on along the minus strand of NW_010550566.1, from coordinate 14,519 downwards.
TGATAAAAGAGTCCAGCGTGGCTACTGAAGTAGGGTGTTTGCTGTGTAATGAAATGAAAATGGGCAGCTTGTTAGAAAACTGAAGTTTCAGAGAAAGGAGCGGAAAAAGAAAGAGTCAAGATTTATTATAAATGTATGCTTACAAACTCAGTGATTTCTGCCAGAAACTCGAGGTCCCCCAAGTTTTTGGCCGGTTGGGCTAGATGCGAGCCAGTACAGGCAAGAGGTGACAGGTTTCAGGTAAACGTTGGCCAAGGCAGCTGGGAAGAGGTTGTCCCTAGCAGGGGGACTGGCTGCGTGCCTGTCTCTCCATCTGCCAGTCAATCACACAATCACTCAAGCTCAAACGAAATAAAAGCTTTAGAAGGAGGAAAAAGCAGGCTTCCATAAAGAATGAAATGTACTTTGCTGCCGCTGTACCTTGTGGGACTGAGGCTTTTTCTCCCCATGAAAATCTAGCTCGATTTCATGGTCTTAGACTGATTTTCAAACTTTTAAGTATTTTCATGGCACAGGAACGCACTTGTCCTAATATTAATGAAACGTATGCACTTGCAGAAGGAGTATCCAGACCTATATTTGAGTTACCAAAGGTGTAACTGAGAGTGCAATTAAACTCGGAAACTGTGAAATCAGTCTTCGCAGAGAAGAATTGAACCCTGCAGAGCTGTTGAGCAGAGGACCACTGGCAGAATGGTTTGGGAAGTCTTTCTAAACCAGGCTTTTCCTCTCAGCCGTAGCAGCAGCATCGCAGCGGGGCTGGGGATGTACAATGTGTGTACGTGGATGAAGAGCTTTTATTACTTACCCAAGAGGCAGGGAGGACAGCAGCTACTACTAAGCTTATAAGTACAAGCTAGGACTGTACGAAGGTAGAGCAAGTTTTGCCCACGCTGAGTAGGAAGTAACTTAAGAACCTCCAAAGCTTATTAAATCTGAAATAGTCTTGGTAAACAGTGGTCCCGTGACATGTATAGTAGCAAAAATCTCTTCAAGGTAAATTGGCTGCTGCTGTTGATTTTGGTAGGAAATTGTCAGATGCTCTCCTTTTTCTCCAATATTGCTGTACATACGTGAGGCAACGATTTCTTTTAAAAGGAAAGGCTTGCAAGAGACAGACCTACTTCTGAGCTCTCTAAGAATCCAGAATTTTTGTTCGTGACTGAGCCCATCCACGGCATCAATCACAGGACACGTGAGCAGCTTTAACTTGCTGGTTGCGGTGGGCATGTTGTTCCTCCGTGCTAAAAGCCACTGAAGGGACCTGTACACTCGGTCTTGCCTCGTGTGTGCACCGTAAATGACGAAGCTCTGAAGCTGCGTCCCTACATTCAGTTCTTATCAATTTCTGTTCTCACCCGGAGTGGTCATCCCTACTAAATCATTCCTCCTTGTGATTTGTACTGTGGGTTAAATTCTCTATGTCCTTCTGTGCTGCCACATTCTCCTAGGAGATACGTTCGTACAATCATAGGATCATAGAATCGTAGAACGGTTCGAGTTGGAGGGGACCTGTCAAGTCCATCTAGCCCGACCCCCTGCCGTGAGCAGGGACATCTCCCACTCGAGCAGGGTGCTCAGAGCCCCGTCCAGCCTGGCCTGGGATGTCTCCAGGAATGGGGCATCTACAATCAATCATCTCCCCCACTTCACTGCAGCTGACATCAAAAGTAGCCCGGGAATCTTAAACCTGCTCAGGTCAGCGACACTGAGAAAGAAACATTCAAGCGCTCACCCAGAGCAGAAACTGAACTGTCTCTTCTACACTTACATTTTATTTCAGCGAACAAAATCTTTGTGGGAAGACTAATCATATAAAAATGCAATGGGAGCAAAAGACTTGTAGCCCTAAACATCTACAGTCCGAAATTAAAGCCAGTTCCCCCACCCCACCACTGTGTTTCCCCCAGTTTCACCCTCCTTTGGCCACAGCAAGTGTGCACCTTTCCTGAACGCGCAGGAAATGAAGCCCAGGTATGGCTCGCAGCATTCGGAAACCCCATTTCCACACTCCGAAGAGCAGTCGGTGAAGCTGGAGTCCTGGGAAGAGTGCATGGAAGGAAGGGCAGGAGCCCTGACAAGGAAACCCACATCTCTAGATCTCCTGAGAAGCCCGGCGTGGGCTGCGTGGCGTGGAAAGACGGTTTCACTATCTCCGCTGCATTTTGTGTTGCTGCGGGGTCCAGACTTGCGCTGGGTATAATGTGAGTCGTGTTCATACTTGGTGATAGAGAGACGTCTCTCCCGCTTCCAGTCAGTCCCAGGAACGGCGTAGAATGGCTTGCGTTGCAGCGAAGAGCGGGTTTGCGCTGTTAAGCGATGAAGGGCTTGCCTTACGTCTGATCCCGACGCTTACGCCACAGCAGCAAACAAGAAGCCGCCGCGCGCTGCGTCTCATTTGGCTTGGAAAGCAACAGGAACGCGAGGAGGGGAGAAACCCTGCGAGTAAAGAGACGAGGACGTGTGACAACAGCGGTATGTCCTACTTGCCTTCACCCGAAGTGGTGCGGGGCAGGGGCAGGGGTTTGCCAGGAAAGCGCAGTGGAAATACGAAATACAAGCTACCGGCTACCGCACCACGCGAAGGCGCGCGGTCCGTAGCCCACCTCCGCTCCTGCGGCCCCCGGGGCGACGTACTCGGTTGCCCCATCCCTCATGCACTGCTCTGTATCCTCCTGCGCAAACGGCGGACGGTGAGGTGTAAACCATCCACCCTTTGCTGCCAGAAATCAGAGAAATGCACGGGCAAATATCCCATCCGCTTTCTGAGAGAGGTCCGAGCAGCCCGCGTGACCCGACCGCAGCCCCAGCCCCGGCCCCCGGCCCCCCTCCGGCC
>NW_010550566.1:7895-11671 GCF_000687285.1 Phaethon lepturus | reverse complement strand
GTCAGACCCTCACCGCCGGTACCTACGAGCCGGTACCCAGCCAGCTGCGGTGCCCGGGAAGAGCTATCGCAGGAAGCCATCTGTGCCAAGGCAGCTTCTGCAGGAAGCCCAGCCGGGCCAGCAACCATTTATTATCATTATTTCTCTCCCTGACAGTTTTCTCCTTGACGCTTTCCCTAAACGACAGCGGGGAGGAAGTAAGTTGTCAATCGAAAATCATCGCTTATTATTAGCTGTGGAATGCAAAGTGCTTTAGTTAAGAAACCGATGCGTAACAGATTTGCATTTATTTCCTGTAGGCGTAGTTAACAGGAAACCTATTTGAAATAGAAATAATTAGAAAACTACAGTGGGCGATTTTTCTGAGAAGAGTAATTTTTGTCTGGCCAGAAATTCACGCACAGTGTTTTGGTGAATTCTCAAAAACACAAAAGATTTAGAAAGAGGGCTGAAGAGAACAGGAAAAAAAAAAAATCCGTTAGTGGAAAAAGTCTGATAAAAACTTTAAACAATTCGCAGAACAGCAATAGCGTAGAATGCGCCTGTAGGCTCTCAGCAGATGCTCTCCCAAGAAAACAAAGCCAATCCCACCTTCCAAATTAAAATTATGACTTTTCCGTGGCTAAATAATGGCTGAAATGGCCATTAATTCTACAACACCCAGAGGGTGGCGGGAAGAAAATACAGAAAATGACGCTGAGATTGCAAACTATCATCTTGTTCATAACTGTGCTTTAAATATTGGGGGAGTTATCCCACCTTGGAAATACTTTTCCTTGGCCCAGGCCACTGGCTACGTAATGATTGTATTTCCTGTTATGTAAAATAACCAAATATCTTCAGAATATTCCCTGAGCAATTGTTATTCATAAAAATCTTCCTAGATGGAAAAATAAGACTAAAATCTAAAAAACCCCTAAATCTATAGAACAAGGTTGATCAATTCAATGTAGGCAATTTTATTTTAACATTTGGGTGATTTTATTTGTGTTATCTTAAAAAAAAAAGAGATCATAATTCAGACTTTCCGCAAACATAAAGTAAGCCTCAAGTATGTAATTTCTGCTATACTTACTGTGGGGAAGACCACTAGATTTTGTGTTCACCCACTGCAAATGGCCTCAGGTTGGTCACAAACGCTAAGCCTACGTTACAAATTTTGGCTGGCTCAGGGAGAGGCGAAGGGAGAAATGATGCCCGATCAACATAGCAGTGCTGGCAAAAGCTCCTCGCGCGGAATAATTCATCCCAGCAAAACCGCACTCTTGCCAACCGGGCAGGCTTCGCTGGAGTGAGGCTGGAAGAAATTCCTCCAGAAGCAGCGCCGGCTGCGAAATGGGTATTTTGCTGGTACGACGTAACAGCATAGGCAAATATTCCCCACCTAGGTCTCGCCCGAGTTTCCTGCTCAGCAGCTGGTAAAGGAAACAGGAAACCAGAAGTCAGGAAGGCAGTGAAGACACCCCTTGAATCCAACGGGGAATCTCCCAAGGCAGCGGTCCCTCCGGCGAAGAGGGACGCCGGGGACCTTCCCCACAGCCCTCGCAGGCTGCAGGGCTGGGGCGGGGGGAATTGTGCAATAGGCTCAATCGGGGCTGAAATGAGGAAGGAAATAATGTGTTAAATGACTTAATTTTCTAAGTTCATTTTGTTCCTTACAGATAGACCTAGAACGGGAGGTGATTACAGTGCCTCGTTTTGATTAACGGCGAGAGATCTGAGACGGAGACATTGCTATCGGTCTCAAAGAGTTTCCACATCTTGTATTTCATTTTCACAGTGGGGTCAGGAATTCAAAGGACATTTATCTGTCATCCTTTATAGCTAAAAAATTATTCTCAACGATGCTAGTTTAACGCCAGTCAGCTCCGCTGACCTTACATTTCCTATACTTCAGTGGAGTTACTCCAGATTTACGCTGGTGGAAGTAGGTACACTTTATCTGACGCTGAGTGAATTTACAAGCTTTAAGTGGTCTGTACGTGCTTGTTCCACTTCTTGGGGAGTTAGATGGAATTTATAGGTAATCAATTATTTCAATTGCGTTTCAGCTCTACGTGTTCCATCAGTCAGGTTTACCGTGTAACGCAGACGGAGTTTGGAAGTTAATGGGCCAAGTGCGGTCTCAGATGCACGCTGGGATGCTGTTGAGATCTGGTCCCCCCCAAAGACCATCACTCCTTCTGCCAGTGCCTGACAAATCCCAGCACCTCTGCGGCGCCGCAGGAGATTAAAGCAGCATTTCTTTTGTACTACCCAGTAATCTTTATGCTTGGTGGTAAAGTTAATGTATGGGATTGTCATTCAACTCGTTTCACACCGGCTGCCAAAGAGTCTTCGGAGCAAGATGAGGTTCTGTCGCTACCAGCCTAGAGCAGCTCGGAGCCAGCGATCTAGAGGTGAAAGCGTCGCACACCCGTCGTTCCTCGGTTTCGGAGGATGCGCGGTGCAGAAAGCAATCGCACAAATGACTCATTAAAAACCAGCTACAGATTCCTGATGCTCAGCCCTGTCCTAGCTACTAGAAAGCACCTCCACCCCCCGAAGCCTCTAATTCTCAGGAACTGCAACTCTCTTGAGGCTTGGTGAAAGGGGAAATGGGGGAGAAACGTGTATCAGACAGCTCTGTGTGAGTGTGTTCCTTTTAATAAGGAATGAAGACAGGCTTACAGAGCCTATTAGTTGTTCGACATACACATTCATTGGGACGGGGAATTAGTTCCTGGCTAGCCCACAGCCGCTGGGTAATACAAAGGAAAGACTCCTTTAATCTTCTGCAGCAGCATAGCAGTGTCCAGGCTTGCCAGAAGCTGCAGGAGGAGTGACGGCCTTGTCGCTGACAGCCTTCTAATTGGGTAGTAGAAAGCATGCGTTTGTGCCAACAAGTGTGGCTTGACATCAAGAGAGGTCTGTTGAGGAAGGGAGAGGGGGAGTGCGGCGGTACCGCAGTGCTGGATGCCGTCCGAGCCTAGCAGGGCTTGGGTTTTACAGCCAGCAGCGCTCGACTGTGCTGAGGTTACCCATAGCTGGTGGAAAGCTGTGGCAGAGAAGGTGGTGCTTGACTGGAACCAGAAGCAATCGGACGCGGATGGCCTGGCTGCTCTGCCAAAAAGGGGTCTTTGTGTCCTGGCAGTGGGACTTGAGTTCACAAATTGCCTAGAAGACGGGCGACACTAGAGCTGCAAACACCGGAAAGCATACGCCCACCACGGGTTTGGCCACTGGTCACCCAGGTCTCTCGCGCTACGTAACCACCAGTGCCACCTGTTGCATTGCTGGGATCTAGCAACCTAGATCCACCAGGACCTCCTGTGTCGGCCTCTGCTTCTCCAAAGACACTACAAAGCAGCAGCAGAGATGACAAAGTTCTCACTGGAAAACGCGGGCAACTTTCTAACGCTGCCTTCACTGAAATATTAACAGGAGATGCTGAATAATTCCACCTTGCGACCTTGACGGAAGTCATCTGAGCGAACCAGTCGGTCAAGGCTAGGCTGAGATGTATGTGACACCAGTTACTGCGCCTACACGTCACTGCGCTTAGTTAGCTCTAGAACAAAGCCAACGGGGAATCGGAACCACAGTTTAATCTGAAAATGCTCAGCCCCTGTTGTCGTGGAATTAAACACCTGCTCTAAATAAAAGTAAAGGCTGAGGAACTCACCGCCTAAAATACCTGTAGAGAGAGGTGCAGCACAGGCAGGACGGGGAGGCACCCGGCCACGGGTGGAGGCTCTGGCTGGAGCAGAACATGCAGGCAAGCGTGCCCGGACTTC
>NW_010550566.1:7583-7865 GCF_000687285.1 Phaethon lepturus | reverse complement strand
CAGGAAGAAAAGCCGCAGCTTTGTGGTGGTAATTCGAGTAGATGACATCAGTGAGGGAGTCTAAAGGTCCCAAAAGGAGCTAAGAAATTAGAAAGGAGGGCTCCAGGGAAAGGTGCCCTCCAGAGCAAAATGTCTATTGTTCTTCTGCTGGGTGTATTTCCAAGCTGAGAGTGGCCCCAGCCGCGCTTCCCGTGGCACCACGTCCATACCTTCTGTGGGTAACAGCAGAGAAGCAAAAATCAGCGACGGCCGGTGGCGGGTGCTTCAGAGCCACAGCCCGCG
>NW_010550566.1:0-7551 GCF_000687285.1 Phaethon lepturus | reverse complement strand
GGCAGGACGGCGGGCAGCTACCGGCAGCAGATTCCCCCGTGGGTCACACGCTGCAACCCGGTGAGGGCAAGAGGATTGCACCAGCATGACTTCAACCCTCACGGAGGAGGTCGCCCAGGGCTGTAAAGGCTATATATTAAAAAAAATGTGTCGGGATTGATGAATGCTCCAGCAGAGAGAAGAGTTTGATAAGCCCGCTGTAAAGAGGAGATGTAGTAACGGTGTGGAAGGAGACCGGTCGTGCTGCAACCGACGCCGTTTTCTCGTTTAAATGACACTTACTTGCAGGCTGGCGTGCGTGGAGGGGAAGCCAGACAAGTCACACCCACAGCATTTAGAGATCGCTAATAATTTGGTCGATGGTGGAGTGCAGCATGTTTTACCAGCATCTGTGGTAGCTGGAAGATTCCCCATCCAATTTTCTCCTCTACCCCAGCCACAAAGGGAGATCACTCCCATCATTTTTCAGGCAGAATTAAGGCTGATGTGTACCATTATCTCCCTGGTAACCCTCGTCTCCTGACTACATTATGCAACGTAATTGTAAAGCCGCCTCAGCACACCGGGGTTGTTATTAAATGCACTCTGCTTCTTTTTTTCCCAAGGTCAAGGTTAATAATTAGGTGGCTGGTATGCCTGCGACAGAGCCTTGTTATGTAGAAAAAAAGAGCAGCAATTTAAAGGATGCATCAGATGTTCCCGAGTGATGGAATTTCTGAAGACCTGTTGAGGTGGGCAGGTGAAGTCGTGTGGATTAGTGGATATGGAGTGGTCCAGCACGCCGGTGCGTGGGTGAGGCTTGGGCAGACTGGCAGTATGAAGCACGTTGGGCGAATTCCTACAGGGAACGTGGGAAAGCAAGTGATGAGATTTGAAGCTGAGCTTCAGCTTCTGAAATGACGAAGCGAACTTGGCTCCGCTACGCTGCGGTTTTTATCTGAGCTGGTGTAACAATACTGAATTGAGCTGTTTGTTTTTCTTCTGGCCATTTTGTTCCAAAGGTCCACGGCACTTGCACGCAAAGTGCAAGCACATCACGCCGTCGCCAGGCCACGCATTTCTGGGGGTACGCGTGTGCCTTGGGATGCGACAGCAGGAGGTCTCACCGCTTCCATGGCCAGTCAACGGTACATCCAGAAATGCCAGACAAACACAGTGATTTGCCTGGATGAAGTTCAGGGGCTGGAAAAGGAGGATTCCTGGCCAGAAAAAGAGACGCCGAGGCACAGTTTTTCCCAAGTGAGTTCTCTTCTCGGTGGCAGAGCGGGAAGCAAAACTCATCCACCCTATCCGCTGCCCGCTGCCCGTCAGCCCGCTGTGCCTGCTCGGTGGCACCAGCGTGGTCAATGTGAACCAGGCGACGCCAGACTTCCCCGTTAGAACCACCTCCTATTACATTTAATTTGGGAAGATTGCTTCATTGCATGTTAAAGCCCCAGAAGGAATTAAAAGCAGAAATAACGACGTTACATAGGGGAAGAAGAGGACGGGTGCATTCCTGGAACGATGACAGACCCTCTGGTGTCTTGCCAGCCGGTGCCAAGGCTCCTACACCGACCTGGCGACTCTCTCAGGTGGTGGCACGAAATAGTGTAAGCGGTAAGCTTGAAAAGCTCCTTTTGTTTGGGAAACAGCTTAGAAAGCAGCAAAGCGTGAAACTACCCGACTTACAAGCCTGTATGTGTCTCTGTGTGTTTACAAACACGTACACACACATGTATTATACACAAATGTGTAATTACATACACACGTTGTACACACATTACATAGACACGCACGTACAAATGTGTGTATATATAACAATACATAAACATATAAATATATCTATACGTACATGTGTATGTATATATAAACAGGGGAGCCTGAGCTACAGTTTCTGGTTGGTCTATGACTCTAAAATCTTCCTGAGGGAATTGCTTTCCCACTCACCGGTTATTTTCTAAACTAAAAGTATTTGTGGGTCCGACCCAAAGCCCGTTTTGGTTCCTATGTGTCTCTCCTCTGGCGTGTCTGGGTTGGGATGAGATATTTAATACCAAAATAAAAACTATTGCCAGTGGCTTACTGGGGTGATTCCCAGGCGTAAGCACAGGAGAGAGTACTTACCATGGGAAAAGGCAAAATGACTTGGAAGGACTATACTGTAGAGTAGTAGCTTTATGAAAATCGTGACAGGCTAATTGGATCTGGCTCGTGTGCAAGGCAGTAAGGGCTCAATGGGAGCAAGGGAAATCAATAAAAGAAGAGAGAGGAAATGGGGAGGGGGAACCTCTCACATTTTTGCAGTGAACTATCCCTTCACCCGCCTGCCTGCAGCTTACTTTTCATCATCCGTGGCGTGACCTGCAGTCGAAGATTTCTTTTCAGCTATAAACACGGCATTGGGTTGGGGTTTTTTTTTCCGTCATTGTTGCTTGTTGAAGAAAATAAGGCAAAACAAAACAAAACTTCGTAACTGCTCAAACTTCTTTATGCACCAGGCTTCTTATCTAATATCTGGACCTCACAATCCCAGGGCAAACCTCACCCTGAGTGTGGTTTTTATTGTTCTGGTTTGTTTTCTTACAGTTCAAAGGAAAGGTTAACACCCAAAAAGAGAAGTGTGTCCTTGGTCAGGAGTCTTTAAGTCCTCTGAATCACACTTTACCAAAAGCCTCCAAAGTGCGTTACAGTTAGCGCATGTGGTCATCACTCAAGGATGTGATGACCGTCTCATCACATGATGATGATCAACTCCTTATCCTTGCTATCATCTCTTCTGTCCTCAGGAAAGTTAGAAAATATGCTAGCTAGGAGAATGGTGTGGAGTCTTCGATACAAAAAAACCCAACAAAACCAGCACTTGTGGAGACTGCACAGACGAGAAAAGAAATCACTGGCTAAAAAAGACATTTACAGATCCATGAAAAGGCAATCGATACACATTTTTTTCTTTGAATGATTTGGCACCTCTTATGCTGTTAATATTACATAGTAACTACTGATATGGCATCGATTCTCCAGTGGCGTGGTCAAATGTCCTCAGCAGTAGCTGGTTTATAGTCCTTCCCAAGTATTCTGTATTCTTCAACAGGGATCAAGGTCCCAACTTGTTCTGCAGTGTCAAAGCTGTGTTCAAAAAACCCAAGCCAGCCCAAACTTTCCATATCTTTAGAGCATCATCCAAAGGTTTGGCATGCCAAAGCTTCAGTCCAGTGTGCGGTGGGAAGGAGGAGGATTCTTCCATTTTGCAAACAGGTGAACTCAGGAACGGAGGGGAGCGGTGATTATGCCAACACCGAATGATGAATCAGTGGCAGAGTACAGCCCAAATCCTATTCCTCTTTCTCTGCCACCTTTCATGTTAATAATTCACCTTTAGTCATGGTCTTGACTTTTCTATCCCACAGAAAACACTAACAGAAGATCTAGGCCACTGTCACTGAGATTGAATCCTTGTGTCTACGCAGAGACTCCAGTCTTCATAAACTGCATTTTAGGCAACCAGCATTACTGGCTATTAAAGGCAGCAAAGTTAATCTTACGAACGCAGACTTCTCTAAATGAGGGTCACCTGAAATAGTTCAATAATATCCGTAAGTCCAGGGGGAATAAAGCACAGAATCACAGAGTCACTAAGGTTGGAAAAGACTTTTAAGATCATCAGGTCCAACCATCAACCCAACACCGCCATGCCCACTAAAGCATGTCCCGAAGTGCCACGTCTACACGTTTTTTGAACACTTCCGGTGATGGTGACTCCACCGCCGCCCTGGGCAGCCTGTTCCAATGCCTGACCACTCTCTCCGTAAAGACGTTTTTCCTAATATCCAGTCTAAACCTCCCCTGGCGCAACTTGAGGTAGGAGATACTAAAGAAATAAAGGCAGAAGCAACCTGAGACTGAGTGGTGATGATGATGATGCTATGGCCTCGAAGGAGCAGACTTCCAAAACCCAGCTGAAAATAATTACTGAGTCCAAGAAGTGTTGTTTCGTTGGAAACAGGCACGTTGAGCTATTTCTTTTAGATGACACCACTCACACAAATGATGCAGTTTTACATCAGATGTTCTTACTGAGAAATACATGGAAAAGTCCAGCCAAGTTATCCATGGCCTGTCATTCCAAGCACTGAACGCTTAAATGCAGTTAATAACAGCGGACTTCATCTCAGCCATGGTCCAAGAATTAGTCTGTAGCGTGATCTGTATTAATAAAAGTTAATTGAAACCAAAACTCATCCCTCAGGATTTTCAATCAATGAACACAAAAAAAGCTGCACTAAAAAGCACTGGAAAATGCAGCTTCACAGAGAAAGGGACAATGGAAAGAAAAGCTCTCACTAAAAATAGTGCTAGTCTTTTTGTCCCTGTGCAGGAAACGTCGGCACCACCAATTCTAGCGCTGAATAATACTTTGTCTTTGGGAACATTATTCATCAGGAGGCAAAAGTAAACCAACAGCCTAGTCTGCTGAGGGAAGTAAACATTTGCAGATGGGAAAATTGAGGCAAAGAGATCTTAAGGGACTTGCTCAAGGTGAAAAAAAGAAGTCACACCTGATTACTGGTCATCTGTTCTGGTGGGATACAAGAGTCCTCAGCTGGAAATGCCAAATTTCACTGTCCAGAGCAAGGGTTTATTATATGTAAACCCAATAAAGGAAAATGGATTTGTTCCAGAAAAGCATATGTCTGTGTTCCTCAAAGGTGTTAGAAGATGCAGCTCTTGGCTAGTATGCCAAGGACCTTCCTGCTGGGCTTTTCACTGTGAATCTAGTGGGAACTGCCACTAAATGCCAGCACAGAAACGTGAAGAAAAGGTGCTTCCAGAAATGCCACCGGGGCAAACCAGCCCCCAGCAGTCTGGTAGACACCCATCAGGCCAGGACACTGCTGCTTGGCACCTTCTCTTCATCTTCTGCCACACCAGTGCCCACAAAGCCATGTTTTGGTTTAGCTTGAAGCCCCACCTGACGCACGGTGTTGCCTGGTGTCTTTTCTCTGCGGTTTGTTCAAGATACCCTGAGAAGTTTAATCCTCACGCCACACTTTCTGACTACTGTTTGTCCGGCCAGACCACGTTCCAGCACTGTGGCACAGTGGAGCAAGACATTTATTACGTTACGTACTAGCAAATTGACTGCTTTTTTTCACTTTTCTTAGCTCATGACTTTGCCTTGCATGTCTCCTTCATAGGGAAGAGAGAAAGCAAGAAATAATCTTGCAGTTTTGATCAACAGTTCTTTTTAGATGAGGAGACAGGTGGCATCCGCAGGACCAGGGAGCGATCCCACCGCTACCACAAGTACTGTGCTTAAAGATCTTTTCCTAGAAAGTTTGTTCTGGATCTGACTGGAAAGGATGACGATAAAATGTATACAAATTGTCCCTTTGGCTGCTTTATTGCACGCTGTTCCGCTGTTTTTATGCCAAAAAGCTTTCTGCAGGTTGAGGGATTGATCTTGCAAAGCAGATCTTGGTTCTCGGTCTGTCCAGCAGTGCGTGTACTCAACTGTGAATATGAGAAATATCTCATTAGCTTCAGGGAGATTATCTGCTAGAATTGAGGTAGTCTGATCAAAGCAAGGAATACAGGAGTTGCAAAAGCTTACAAACTGTGTTTTTCAATGATCACTGGCCACCGTGTATTATAAAGCCTCATTTTTATGTTTTTTTTTTCTAAAGGATTAAGTAATTCCTTATGTGCCAATGTCGATGTTTTTGTCCCTCACCAAAAATTTTGAACTAGTTGATCTCTTTCAGATAGACAAAGAGACAGAGGTCTTAAAGATATTAATTTCCTGTGAATTTAGGAAAAATAAATAGAAGGGAGGGAGCATGCCAGTACGCCTGTAGTGTAGGCACAACTGTGTCATCTGAAACCAGAAAATTTACCTGGCATTATGGAATTGTTCACATTATTCCATCAGGAGCTATTCAGAATAGGAATACCCCAATCACCAGGGAAATTTTGACTCAGTGTTTATACTGTATTAAACCTTGAGACACGGAGCCAGGGGAAACCAAGCTCATACAAATGTCTTTAAAAAAAAAAAAAAGTTTGAAGTCCTTATGCATGTTTTTGATCCACCTTTAAATTAATTTTCTGATTTTTTTAAACCGACAACATAAAGTTCCTAGCACTTTTTTGAGGGGGGAGGGGTGGTTGTCTCGCAGTGGTTTAAGTGTTCAGTTTTCTGGAAAGGTTTACATTTTACTTTTCTGATCAGCGTGTAAATTCACCAGAAATTAAATAGTCGTCATATAATTCAGCCCTGTCTGCGAAAACCTAACAAAAGAGCCTTTTCCTTTGACAGAAATAAGAGCGACTGTCATACTGTAATAGCTTAAAATACATTGGAGATAATGTTTTTAAAGAATAAAAAGGATGTGTTCTAACGACTAGTGGTGGCTCTAAAGTATTGCGAGAGCTTGGTTCAAAGCCCCTTGAAATGAATAACAGCCCTTCTGCTGACATTACTGATCTTTGAATCGGGCTCATTAATGTATTGCAGATATTATATCCCTTGCTGCCAAGAGCTGAAAAAATTAGCATGTAGTCATAAAAATACACATCAAATACATTTTTCTTCTGGGAATTAATACAGAAGTGACGTATTTCTACTCCTATTCACTAGCGCTTTATTACAGATATTTCCTTACTGTTTTTAAAGGAATTAACAGGGCAAGCAGTTCGTCTCATGCAGACCTCTGCCACCAGCCACGGCCAGTATCTAACGCCACAGAGACTGGGAAATGCTGGAATTGCTGTAACAGTTTTCACTCCGGCACCATAAATCAGTCCTTTCCGGGATGTGCTGCGCTGATGGAGGGGAGGAAGGGTGGGAGGGGAAGCAGTGATATTCAGGCAAGACTTCTCCATCTTTAGCTCCTCTGTGATTAATTACAGATCGATACTTCGTACTCTCCGGCTTTTATAGCTCATTAACATGAAACGGTGTCACGATATAAATGTGTCGTATCGCTTGCCAAGAACTAGGGGATGTCTAGAAGCAGACACGCGTAAATGTTCACTAGGGGATATAAATGAGAGAGAATTTAGTGGACTAGTTTGAACCCTAGGTAGAGAAATAATACTTAGGTTCTTTACCTGTGGATCTCAACGTACCCTACAAAAACCCGCGTGCGTGTGGGTGGGTGCGTGTATATGTAAGAGAAGGAGAGGGAGCGGAGAGAGGGTGACTGTCGCGTCGGTCCTGTGTGGAGCTGAGAAGCAGCCCGCAATACGGAACCAGGCACTTATTTTTTTCCGGCCTTTGGGATCATTTTCAGGTTGCCTACCTGCCTGAGCACTGCCCGTCCACCGAGAAAGTTGTTAAATGCCCTTGTAGTGTGAAAACGCAACGTCAGCTCCCAGCCCTGGCTCTGGGGAGCCCCGGCTCTGTCTCTTTAAGAAACCCAGCGAGTCGTGATGCCGCTGTTTGTATCGCTAAATCCCCAGGAGCCCGCTTAAGAAACGGGCAGCTGTCTCTTTAAGCGTGATTTCCTTCCATTGTATTTGAATCGTGATCAGGAAAAAGGAAATGAAACCAGAGACCCGGGGCTGAGC
>NW_010550565.1:0-7628 GCF_000687285.1 Phaethon lepturus | reverse complement strand
GTGCACGCACCCCCCGGCCCAGCACCGTGCAAGCCGCCCTCCCGTTTGCATCCATCCCGATCAAGTTTAGAGTTTAACGAGTCTCAAATTAATCCGCCCCTATAATTTGGTCCAAATCTGCGCTCACTCAGGGTAAGCACAGCTTAATTTAACGTGATCAGCGCAGCCATTTCCTCCTTGGCTTGTTTTAAGGTGGGTTTTTTTGTTGTTGGGGTTTTTTTTTTCGCGATGAGTGCTCAGTAAATTCAAGCAGGAAACAGATTGAAAGGCCACGATCCAAAAATGTTAATCAGCCGTAAAAAAAAAAATTTAAAACCGGCCCCTGGAAAACGCCACACTGCTCCGGCTGGAAAAAGAAAAAAAAAAAAGAGGCCAAACTCCCTTCTCTGTCGTAAAAACCCTGGGACCGTTTTAGATTCCTCGCAAAATTGGGGAGCAGAGCCCCAGAAATCTCCAGGGTTGGACTCTGCTGCTTAATTCTCCCTTTCACTTCCCCTTATATTGGCTTGATATTCGCGGGGAGCTCTGTTGCAACCCTGATGCACGGCTGCCTCCCGTTGCAATCTACTCCTGTGCAAAGCAGGAGCAAAACAGCAGCGGTTTCAGCAGGTTGCATGTGCGCACGGGTTGCTCCCGCTTTAATAAGACAAAATTTGCAAGGCAAGGAAGAATCTGCTCCTGGCTATCCGTGGTTAAGTCCTAAATCACAGAGGATTAATAAAAAAACTCGAGCTGCCAACCCTCACCTTCAAAATGCTGCTCCGGAAAGTGTGGAACCGGGGGTGTTTGGTGGTGAAACTGTTGTAGGGCGAGTGATTTTGGTCAACCGACAGCCGTATCCTGCTTGAGATTTGCTCTGAGCAGGTCACAGGCTTCGCACAGGAGGGAAATAGGCTCCCAACTACCCAAATTCATGTCTGGAAGACAGTGAAATTCAGCGTGTTCTATGTCCTCGCCATGCTTCAGCAAAATAACAAAATCCTCCAAGTAAAGGATTTAAACCTGCCACGCGTGGCCTGGAAATAAGCCATAAATCTGCCCAGCGAAACGCTACCTTGACTTTCTTTTTTAGGAATTAATTCATTACGCATAAACACCCCGAAAATAAAGCACGGCCCCAGCGTCAGGCGAACAATAGGGCTGCGGGTACCCGGCTGGGATGCGCTGGCTTCCCGTGGAGCAGAGGTGAGCACGGGATGCTCGGCGGGTGCGGATCAGCGTATGGAGGTTGGATTTGCCTCCGAATCAACGGCGTTTCCCCGATGGGAAAGCAAGCTGCCTTGCAGGCAGCGGCGTTCGCAAGGCGGGGAGCCGGCCCGTGCGCGTGCGTTGATTTCCCCCCGAAAAATCGCCGTGTCTTCAGTGATTCAATCCCATCTCTGCGGGGGAAAAAAAAAAGAAAAGCCTTTTATTTAATTTACTCCTCTTTCTTCCTTTTCCTTACAACCTCCCGCAATGGCATAGCCGCCTCCCGGCCGCCATCTCTGCGTGGCTCATTAGGTCACCAGTTAACGACGGGGTGCCCGGGTGCGGGAAGCCGGTAGGTTTGGGATGCAGAGAGCTCTGCACGTCGTCACCGCAGAGGAGCACATCAGCCCCCCCAGCCTGACTCCGGTATGAATTTCTTCCCACTCTAGCAGAAGCAGCTGGTTTATTAATAATAATTTAATAGCCCTCGATACCTGAAGAGGTTCTCCAGCGACTCCCAGAGCCACGTCGTTTGCTGGAGTGAATCTGGGAGGGAGCCGTATTGATTTATGTCTGCTCGGGTTTCCTAAGCTACCGGGTCATCCTTTATTACCGTTCGCTTGCTCTGCAGAGTTGGGGTTTCCCAGCGAGAGGCGTTGCAATGAATTGCAGAAAAACCGACTCCCGGTATTTTCCCTGTAAGGGGGTTTGCTCTTACGTATATTTTACAACATTGTGGGCTTGATTCATGGACACAGATGGAGCAACACTGATGTAAACCCTGAGTAAGTCAGCGGTAAATCTGGTCTGTGCGTCTACTGCTCATTTATAGGGACGGAGAGAAAACCCAGGAGTTGCTGGGCTGAAACGTGTAGAATTTGATGGGCGTAAAATGCTGCTAGGAAAATGGGGAGAAAACACTGAGGGGGATGCGTAGCCTCCACCTTTGGCTTTTAAATGGGATGCAAGCTGCCGGAGCCGGGGGTGCTTAGCAGAGCGGTCCCGCATCGCTTTCGGGGCTTGCTGCCAGCGGCTGCTGCGAGGAAGGGGGTCCCGTCTGCAGCACGATGGACATGGCAGGAGGCCATGCCGTCCCCTTAAAGCCCTCCTCGTCTGTCTAAACAGCAATCGTGGTTTCCCATCCACCCAGAAAACACCCAGCTACGTCTCCCGTCCGTCCCTGGTGTCTGGCCCCTGGTTTTAATCCTTGCATTTCTCCCCTGCTCAGCCCATTCAAGCAACCAGAACGTGTAATTCCCGGCTGGAGGCTGGTTTACCCTCTTTTTGCAGCCTGTGGGATACGTTTCCCTTCGCTTCAGTGGCTCTTGGAGCAGCTCCCGTGCTGCTAGGAGCCTGCTTTCCTGCTCCTGGCAGCATGCATCCATTAACACCAAAAGCAAATGACACCTTCCCTGCACAGCCTTCCTCTCCCCTCCCTGATCTCGGCACCTCCGGAGGGAAAATCTCTTTGTTCCCACCCTCGAGGGCTCGCTGCCTACTCCTTAATTCCCCACCGCTGTGCAGGAGCCGTCTCCTCTCCATCCTCCTGCCGCTTGCGGTCTCCAGGGCTCAGTTAATTTGCTTTGGCTCAATCCTGCTGACTTCTTTCTTTGGCATCCCCTGATTTTCTCCTGGCATCAGGAGAATTTGGGGTTTATGTCCTCTCCAGACACGGGAGCATGTTGCCTGGTCCTCAGCGAGTGCAGTCCCGGGGGTTAAAGGATCCTGGTCGGCAGGAGAGGAGGTTGAAGCGGGCAGTTTAGGAGAGGAGCCTGTTTCCTAAGATGCTCTGAATTGCAACAGCCCCTCCGAAATGTCATTGCCCAGGCACTCTGGGAACCAGACCACTTGCTTGGGCGACCGAGGACGAATTTAACAGGTATCTCACAGAGAAAGAGAGAGATCTAGAAGAGCAGAGGGCTCGTAAGACCAGGATGGATGAGCTGAGCAGAGGATAACAGCAGAAAAAGGACATTATGGTCCTAGGACACGTCAGGAAGGATGTTTCTATCAGGAATAAGGAAGGATTTGTGGCTGGAGCACCAAGTGCTGGTGTGACCTTGCTGGGACACCGTGGTCGCTTCTGCCCGGGGATAATAAATTCAGTCCAGAGCTGAGGAGGGTATTTTATGGGCTCAGCCTGCAGAGCTTGGCTTGCAAAGTTTAGCAAAATAAGGCTGAAAGAGGGTACAACTCCTGCCTACAAACACATGGGAGGGGAGGTACAAACCAAGGAGAGAGGAAAGCTGTTAAAGAACAGCATTAGCACAAGGACAAGGGGGAAGAAATTGCCCAGCAATAACTGGGCTTGGAGACCTACCTGGTGCTGCTCCCACATGGGCGAGCAGCCTGTGGCATCCTACATCCTCCCAAAGTGCTGTAGACGAGGAAATAGGCCGATAAAATACAATTACACCTGATTGGAGAGCAGCACTATTCACAGTGTGGAGTGGGGGGGTCCAGCCCTAATAATTTCCCCCTAATAGGACTACAGAAATGCAGCACTCTGCCCGCTGGTCCCTGCTGTCTCTGGGGTACCATTGTGGATACGGTGACAGAGAAGCTCCCGTAAGGTTTATTTTCTTATCCCACTATTCTTTTTTAAAAGTTAAATTATGATGCTTACGCCGCTGTGATTAATTAACGGCTTTTTTCCTACCCAGTAATATCCCAGAGCTTTTGGCATTGTTTGAAATTCCAATTATTCAACAAACCCAGCGATGGCAACAAAACGACAAAAAAAGGAACGGTGGGGGAAAAGCCAGGGCAGGCTGCCGTCTTAATGAGCCGAAACCCAGGACCCGGCTGTACGGGTGCCAAGGGAAGTCATCTAAAATGAATGTCACACCTGGTTATAAATAGGGTGGCATGCGTCGCTGTGCCCATTAACGTAGTTACACGTCCCACGGCGATGGATTAACCCCTTCCCTTGCCCTCCAGTGCGGCTAAATTTAGGCAGCCTCTGCCTGGCCACAGCAGCATCATTTTCTGGCCTCATCAGTGGGTGGAAATCATAGAATCATAGAATAGAACCATAGAATCATTAAGGTTGGAAAAGACCTTTAAGATCATCAAGTCCAACTGTCTACCTAACACCACTGTGCCCACTGAACCGTGTCCCAAAGTGCCACGTCTACATGTTTTTTGAACACCTCCAGTGACGGTGACTCCACCACCTCCCTGGGCAGCCTGTTCTGACGCTTGTCCAATATACAGAAAATAAGCCACAGCTGCTATTCAAGGGCTGTGCTTTCACCGAGGATGTCTAGCAGCAGCCCCAATGCCAGCAGCAGATCGCACTTGACGCAAGCAAAGGTATCCTAATTACCTTGTAACGAGCCCATGCTTATTCCAGTGAGAGCGCTCCAAAAATCTGCTTTGCCATATCTCAGATTTCAGCGATCCTGTGCTTCGGAGGACAACACCGCACCTGGAGAGATAGCACCGAGTCCCCACTATCTACACTCACGATATAGTTAAGCGAAGGAGCCAGCGTCCCCTCTGTTTTAGCCCTGTTGAGGCTTGTGTGTCCTTCTAGTAAGTAGCAGAATTATCTATACGTATGCACGTATAGAGAGGAGGTAGGTGCTCAGAAGCAGTCTGCAAAACAGACATGATTCAGACTTGCTGGGGAATAATTTTGTCTACTCTGGCACGAAATGTTTTCGTTTAGCATCTCAAAAAGTGAATTAACCATTTATGTATAGCTGAATAAGCTATGGAAAAGGGAGATTTAAGTATTGCTCTTGGGGTGGAGATTAAAAATACATCCCGCAAATAGAAACAAATGCAAAGAGGTAAGAGGCAGGAAATCCTTTATTGAAAGGGTAAAGGTAGAGTGACAAACAGATTGTTTTTTAAAGTTAAAAACAAATACAAACAAAAGGCTAAACCCCAGAAAATTATATTCCCCGCCCCCCCTTAAAAATGAAAGTCCAAAGCTTAATTTGGGTTGGAATTGTTATGCAATCGCATCCTGATTTGGGCACACCAGGGAGGAGGGAGATCAGTCATATACTGAAGTGGTTAAACGATGAGCAGAGACGTCCCCTCTCCGGTCCTGCTACAGGTTTTGGAGAGGGGGTGTGGGAGCAGCATGTTAAAACACAGTCTTTTTTTCTATTTATTCTCTTTTTCTTTTTTCCTCTCTCCTTTCCAGACAGCTACTGTACAAAACCAAACAGAAATTCATAATAAATACCTAACACAAGAGGCTCAGTACGTTGCTACAATCCTTCACTGAAGGGAAACATATATATACACGTATATATATCCTAATATATAACCTCTTTGACTTAAATCAGCGTAAAGGCTACATGTTTCTACGGGAAGGCTAGGGCAGGAATCCCACTCACCACCACCCAGACCCCACACCTCAACCCAGCATCGCTGCCTGCGGTCCCCCCGCTCCCAGCGGGGTCCCCCATCCTCCTCCTTGCTGGAAAAGCAGCAGGATTTGCCCGCGGCGGGCAGTTTTTTGCATCTAGGAAGGGAGTTTTTTGCATCTAGGAAGCTCCGGCTAAGCGACCGTGCAGCGAATATAAAAAAACTGGAAGAGACCCTCGGCGTGCACCACTCCTGGGTGATAAATACAGATGTTTTCCTTGGCACAGTCTCGGGCTGAAATTTCTGACCCATCCTAAACGCTGGTTACGACGCTGGAGAGGAAACACACGCTGGCCTTTGAGTTAAAACCCTCGCAGACTCAAAGGGGAAAAAGCAAATAACCCTGCAAGGCTACATGACTTTAGCATCCAGCTATTTGTCAGAGTGAGAGAGGGCTTAAATTCCTGGAGACTAATTAGCAGACGCAGAACATTGCCTGAAGGTAGGTCTGAACAACAGGCCAAATAGCTCTGCATCCAAACTCCACAGCTGGCCTTTATTTTATTTTTTTTTTAATTTATTTTCTTGCCTAGAAGAAGAGCCAAGCCCTCAGTACCCTCAGTCCTTGGCCCCTTGGTTTTAGTAGGAATCACCTACGGGAGATCAAAGCTGGAGACCTCAGGTTTGCAAATAAATGTTAGGGTTTCTGGCACGGCTTTGGGCGAGTGGCTCGTCCCACTGACCCGTCCCAAACTTGCCCGGCCAGCGAGAAAAGGGTCTCACAGGAGCTTAGCTCAGGCAAAAGAGACAAGAAAAGGATTCGCTCCACGAGGCACCTTCGTTTTGCAGACGGGGAAGCTCAGACATCACGAATTCAGGTCCTCCTCCTCCAGCCCTTCTCCTCCTCCTGTGAGGAAAAGGCTGTTCCCACTGGAAATTCGACATTTTGCTGCCGAGAGGGGAGACAAGGCAGGGTACCAGCATCGGCAGAGGAGCCTGGAGATACCGACTCGCTCATCCAGCGATGGCAAAACCTTCCCAAATTCCGTCCCCGCGCCCCAAGGCGCCGGCTGCTGCCAGCACACGGACGGCGATCGCTTCGAAAGGGGGAAAGTTTCGGGACTGAGCAGCCATCTGCGCCGGGGCCGGATGGCGGCCGGGCCGGGGAGAGGGGGCCTGGCTGTTCCCCATGGGGAAGGAAGAGCTCCAGCCTTGCCAGGCTCGGTTTTAGACCGAGAATTGCTGAAGCAGGGCTGGAGCCCGCTGCCAGATCCGAGCGTCTTCACGTATCCCGGGAAAGCAGAGGTGAAGAGCGGCACCGGTCACCGCAGCAGGCTGGGGAGAGGCTCAGCATCCTCGACCCTGCTGCAAGCCGAATTATCTCCAAAATTAAAGCAGAGCTGAGAAAATGAGCGCGCAGGGGACTGAAAGCCGAGGCTGGGAGAGGAAAGGCTGGCACACCCACGCCTCTGCTCCAGAGAGGGGACGGGTATCGCAGTCGGCACTTCACAGCGGAAGCACTGCAGAATTAGTGGTTAATTAACCCTCACGGCAACCCTGCAAGCCGGATCAGGTGTAATTTAGCCTCGGTTTTATAGCTGGGGAAATCGAGGCGTGGGGTCGCAGCTCTAGGAGAACCTCTGCAGAGCTGGGGGAGTTTGGAGGCAGAGGTCTGTCGCCTCGTAGGTTATAAATCCAGCGGAAACCACCGCGACCACCTCGCCTGTCCTCCCGCCTAACGCGTGCCAGGATCCGGCCCTCGGCTCATTCCCGCGCCCAGCCCAACGAGTTACCTCCCAAGCTAAACCCGTAGCCGATAAAACGCCCCTCGCGCTCAAGGACAACCACGCCGCTGCGCCGATAGAACGCTCCTCGCGCTCAAGGGCCCCCACGCCGCTGCGGGGAGGGGACGGCAACCTGACCCAGGGGGATCCCGAGTCTATCGGCGAAGCCGCCCACCCCGGAGCTCCTCGACCTGCAGCTGGGATGCAGCGACGGCAAAGCCAGCTCCGCATTTTTTCCAGCGACAAACCCCAGCGAACCCTGCAAACGGGGTCTGCAACCACGTTTAACGACAGCTCTTCGGAACTGATAACGCTTCTTTTTCCCCCCTT
>NW_010550564.1:0-1315 GCF_000687285.1 Phaethon lepturus | reverse complement strand
AGGATCCTCTGCGAGTAAAATCAACCTCCGGTCGCTGCCAGAGCTGCCACCGCGTCTTACCCCCTTGGGAGGGCCCGACCCTGACACTGCGTCCGGCCTTGCCAGAGGGAAGCGTGGGGGGGGCAAGGCGAGCGCGTGGCAGCCGTCGGGGCCCGGGGGCACCGTCCCATCGCCCGCCCTGCGCCCGGGTAGAGAAGCAGCTCCGGGGAGGGAAGGACAGGCCGATACGTCTGCACGCTCCAATTTACATCCGTGCAGCCAGTGCTGGCTGCAAGGTGTTGTCCTCTGCGCTCCGCAAAATCGGTCGATGTGTTCCCGTCCGGAGGCTCCGCATCCCAGCAGGGACCAGGCAGGGACCACACGCTCGCTGTGGCAGGAGGGGGCTGGAAAAACCACTTCACCCCCGCAGGGGCCGATTTCGCTCCCATTCGTTTCCGCTAAAGCTATGTGGATGCTGAGCGAGAGGGACGGCCTCTGCCAGGGTTTCACAAACCTCTTTTCATTTTAATATCCCTTTCCTTGCGGAATTAGATGCGAGACTGATTGCTTCGATAATCCTGCTGCAGCCGCTATGGGTTATATATGGATCGCAGCCAAAAGCCGTGCCGATAAATCATTCCTATACACCAGGCTGTTATATTTCCTGAGGATTTTGTGGGCATGTGCTGCTCGATTTTACATAAGGATCTGCTGGAGTTCATACCAGAACGTGACGCTTTTCCCTGGGCAAGGACCTGGGTGGGTTGGTGAAGCCAGAGCCCCTGGGCTGTATTTCCCCTCTTTGGGTTTATTCCCCCCATTCCAGCTATTTTGGTTTTCCCTTTGGCTGGGAATACGGCTGCTCTCCACCTCCTCAGCCTCTCCACGTGCTTATTAAGGAGAAGCGGCTGCGTTATCGTTAGCAGTTGCCCCACATCCTGCGGGGCCGCGTTCGACAGCGGGCTCCCACTTCGGGGTTTCTCGGGGCTGGCGTCGTCTCAAAGGGCACTTTCTGCAGAGCCCTGCGCTCGGCCCCTCCGCACACGCGCGAAGGGAAGAACCCTCCGATTTTCCACCCTAGCTGATGGTGCGACGGTGCTTGGATGACTTTTAGCCTGTTCGCAGAGCCTGGGGAAACCTGCTTGAATTAATCAGCCTCGGTACGTTTATCCTGGTCAAGCCAATTAACTCCCCCCGGCCAGGGCACGCTCGGCGCCCAGGCGTGGCGGGGACTCCATGGCTCGCTTTTGCTCCAGCCTGGCAAAGTTCAGCGTGAACCCTCGGAAATTCAGGTGCAGGCGACGCTCTGGGGGCAGGAGGGGGTGCCCGGCCGTGC
>NW_010550563.1:329-21703 GCF_000687285.1 Phaethon lepturus | reverse complement strand
CTAAGCCGTAGCCGGGGGCACCCACGCCGTCCCTGGCAGTGAGGGTTTGATTTGGATGAAATCGGGGAGTCAGCTTTGCATCTCTGAGTCGTGGATTTATTCTTTACCTTTGCAGCTTCTCCTTCCAAACTGTGCGACAGCTATCGTCAGCCTTCAAAGCAGAACTTTGCACTAGGCTGCATGTTGTAGATAAGAGCAGGCTGTCAGAAATCTTCTGGCGGTAATATTAATGCTTGAAGTGGGCAATAGTGGATAAAATAAATCTAACAGGTATGCTGAGATGGCAGACCTGCTCCTCTAGATTTAGCACTTCTAAAATCTGATGTGGCATGTAATGGTCATGGCATTTTTGTGTGTGAAACTTTCATGTGAAACTAGTCCAGCTGCACAGCTGTGATAGAGCTGAGTTTTATCTTCTGGGTAAGAGGAAAACCCAACTGAAGTAAGGTTGCAGTTTTCCATTTAGCCTGTGGCAGGTGTTTTAAAGGCAGCAACTGTAGTGTAAGATGCGGGCATAGTAATTGCCCTGGTAACGTTAGGAATACGTAAGTGAGTGAAAAGGTAAATAAAATCGGGGATATGAATTCAGTGAGTAACTGCACAGGCTAAAAGACAGTCTGAAAAAAATGCTCGGTAGACAGTGAGGATGAGAAGTGTGTGGCCTGAGCTGTGTTGAGGCATTGCAGTTTGACTTGTTCCACAGATGTAAACTAATTCAGTGTAGTAACTATTGACACAGGCTTTTAACACTTAATCTAAAGAGACTTTCTTTTAGCTGTAATTATAAGAAAACACTGTGATAGAGATCTGCCATTTTAAACTTGAAAAGCCTGGTGGTTTCTCTTTCTTTAGCTGTAGTAATAGTGTTTCTTTTGATGGGGTCAGTGTATAGTCTGGTTTTGTTTCTGTGGTTTTTTTTTTTAAAGGCTTCTTGGTAGAGCTTAAAAGGGAAATTTTGGGATATAATTACATACAACACAGAGATTTCATGTTTATGATAGAGATTTTCTTTCCCAAAATAAAACCTTTGCCTTGTAAACTGCATTAATAACATCAGTAAATTTACTAGAATACAGCATGGTTTTGTTTGGTAGCAAAACTGAGTGAATAAAGTAAATACAGAATGCAGAGACTGAATGGAAATCATGGAGTGATGCTATCACAAGTCACAGGCTAGTGCCTTCTGCCACTGAGTACTTGTTACAGTAGTATGCAGTAAAACTAGAAATGTCTTGAAAAATCGAGTAGAAAATAAGCCCCCTGAATACTTCCCAAAAGCTCTCTTTATGAGGTTCTCGGTATTCATAAAGCAGTTTGTTTGTGGAAGTCTGTGTCAGAAAGGCAGCAGTGATTATTCTCAGTGTACTTCTGTCCTTTTCCTGAGAGATGGGACACGTAAGGGCAGGAAAGCTGCTCTCTGTACTTGTTTTGCCAATCCCCTCCCTGTGTCACGGGGTCGGGGGGGGGCATGTAGCCTGGCTAGGGAAATCATTTGTGTTAGCTATATTAGCCAAGATACGTCTGTTGGCACAGCTTATTATCCTGAAATGAGCTCTAATAACAATGGGTCTTTTGTGGTGGTCTGTAAGAGGAGATGCTTGTGGTATGTCTTAGTCCTGGCCTCGATAATAGTCATAAAGCTCTGAAGTAAGCAGTGCAGTCATGAAATCTTTTAGGACCATGAGTTCCCTCACATACGGGCTTTTAGGAGGCTTTTGGGTGCCCCTCTGTTCAAAGTGCATTTGCTTAATGGAACCTACAGAGTTCTCCTCTGTTATTTTGGGGTAGAATGAAGAACTGGTAACAGGCTGTACTGTCAATCTGCCTTAACACAAATCGCAGTCCTTCAGATTGTGAAGGAGTCTCAGCAGCAGCACGGTTTGCGACATGGAGACTTCCAGAGGTACAGGTTAGTAAACAACATGGACGTTTTAGAGTTACTAGTGTGATTTGGCTTACTTTATTTAAAATGTAAACCCACTGTAGCAGGCAACAAAAACAATCTGCCAAGTAAGTACTCCTTGACAGGTTGCTTTGTATGAAGCTGCGTACACTTTTTTTTTTCATTAGACGTAATGTGCTGTGACTGTTCCATTTAAGAGGGTACAGACTGGCTGGCTCTTGTTTCTCTGTTGCCCTTTGAGAGCTCGTTTGTTAACACCTCACTGATAATCACTATACTCTTCCAGAACTGAGTTTTCAATAAATGTACATAAAGCAATTAGTGAGGAGAACATAATTCTGATTTTTCAAGTACATGTCTTCTTACCTTTCTTGTATTCTGTTAACCACTGGTTTACAGGTAGTTTCTGAACTACCTCTTACTATATGTCATATGTGGAGTTCTTAGTTGTTAAAACATTGCCTGTCACAGCCTTTAGTCCTTTTTTTCTGGTTGGAGAGAGCAGTAAACAGAAACAAAGTTGTTCTTTAGCCAAATTGACTGCAGTTGTCTTTTCTTTAGGGGTTATTGCTCCCGTAGGCTAAGGCGGCTCCGAAAAACTCTCAACTTCAAGATGGGAAACAGGCACAAGTTCACTGGGAAGAAAGTAACTGAAGAGATTCTCTCAGACAACAGGTACAGTCACTGGATGGAATCGAACATTCAGTATATTAGTGAATGGTTTCTTTCCTTCGAGTAATTTATTTTCATGTGGATGTGGTGGAAAACTGTTCTGTATAATATACTCAGAAATGTTTCTTTTCAGAGATACGTGTTGTTGATATTAATAAAAGATGGAAGTTCAGGCTGAGGTGCAGGGGGAGGACGCACTGCTTAGGTCCTGCTTCATCATGGGAACAAGAGGGAGAAGAGAGAGCAGCAACAGCCAGTTCCGTCTCTTCCTTCATAGTTGTTAAGATGGATTCTTTTCATGATCAGTAAATTACTTTGATATTAAAGAGGAGGTGCTTATTCAGGTTTGTTTTAAGGTAGCCATGTGAATGCTGATAATGTAAATGGCGTAGCCAGCAAGGTTGTGGTTGGAAAAGTAATCCCTTCCCTTTGAAGAGAAATACTGGATTGCAAGTTTTACTTAGGTTTTAAAAAATTTGGCAGAATGCTTGTCTGATAGAATATGTGGAGAGTAGCCAGGATCTTGGGCTCAATTCCTGGCTTTTAGAAACATTTGAAATGTCTGCTGTCTTGTCTTTTCTTGTGGGGAAAACATGATGCTTGTCTGTATTGTTAAGAAGCCAGATGTGTTATAGCATTAGCTGGTGGGGAAACAGACACGTTTACCTGTATTCAACCAGTTTGAAGAGTGACCTAAAACCATAAATCCCTTTGTTTTCACAATGTCTGTGCTGCTATGAGTGATACCAAATTCTCTTCCTCAGCTGGGTGATTACACTTCTGTAGTGAGAAATACAGTAGAAGACAGTTAGGGGTAATGGGACTTTGTGTGCTTGGAATGTTAAGAAATAAAAGCATCTACTTCTTACTAACCAAGCTGAACTTTTGTTACCAAACTTTGCAAATCACATGGCAAAGAACTAGTGGGGATGTGGTAATACTTGTTTGAATGTCATCATTTTTTCATTAATCTTCGTCTGCCCCACAGGTATTTGCTGTTGATTCTGATGGATGCAGAGAGAGCCTGGAGTTATGCCATGCAGCTGAAACAGGAAGCAAACACAGAGCCTCGCAAACGATTTCACTTGCTCTCTCGCCTGCGCAAAGCTGTGAAACATGCTGAGGAGCTGGAGCGACTGTGTGAAAGTAACAGAGTGGATGCCAAAACAAAGCTGGAAGCTCAGGTAACCACTGATACTTTAATCTTGCTTTACAGCAAAAGCTGGACAAGAAACCTTTGGATTTTGGGTGAAGAGATTAATCTCATCTAGCAATACATAATCAAAACTGACTGATTCGCAAACTAGATAACATCTCCCATTGAATAGCTTGGACTCACTGTTAATGCAGCTGCATTATTCTGGAATTGCAGAAATGATTAGGGGCACCAGCCAAGATGAGGACTGGTGTTTAGAAGGTTTTTAAGTGTATCAAGAGATTGTCCTTGCTTTATTTACTTTGATAAAAGTAGTAAGAATTGGGAGAGACTAAGACGATGCAACACAGCCTAAGAAACTGCTTATCTGTCAGGTTATCTATTTGTTTAATGTCCTAAAGTAACCACCTAGAACACAAGCCTTGTGGCGTCAGTTCCTGGAACACAGAAAGCAGCTGTGTTTTGACACCAGCCTCTTTGAACAAGGGGATGCAGTGGTCCTCAGTTAATTAAAACTGCTATTTTGTAGCTTATTGCTGAGGGGGAAAAAAAAAAAGTTTTGTGACATCAGTGGGCCATGTTGATTGCATAACAAGCAAGAAACATCTTTGCTGTCATCTCCTTAAAAATGTAGCCATGTTAGTTAAAAGAAAAAAAGGTAGGTAGCTAGTAACCGTAATCCAAATCAGCTGTCTTCTGTGGGAAGACCGAATGAAAAGGGCAAGGCTTAATCACTTACTGTAGGTGTTGCAGCAGCCTTTATACTAAAGATTGTACGAACTAGGCTGTCGCTCTGGGGGAAATTAACTTGCCTTTGCGCTGTCTGCAGGCATACATGGCTTACCTCACAGGAATGCTTCGTTTTGAACACCAGGAGTGGAAGGCAGCAATGGAGGCTTTCAACAAATGCAAGTGAGTTCTCCTGCTTCACCAACTTTGTTTAGTAAATAGTATTGGATCAGTCTAGTAAGTTTATGTACTGTACGTACAGCAGCTCCATGAGTTGCTTAGCTAATTGTACACTGAAGTGGGAGGTACTACCAAAGAAATAGCGTCCTCCAGAGTAAGGAGACAGACTCTTCCCTTAAGATAGCATCTCACAAAACAACACGTTATGCAGTGTTAATATGTATTCTTTGCTATAGGACCATATATGAAAAACTGGCCAATGCTTTCACAGAAGAGCAAGCTGTACTGTATAACCAGCGTGTGGAAGAGATCTCGCCCAACATTCGCTACTGTGCCTATAATATTGGTAAGGAAAGGGGGATACCTAATCTCCAACAAAGAGCAAGGCTTGTTCATAGGAAAGGGATTTTGACTTGGTAGTTAAATACTGGTCTAAGTGACATTGGAGGGAGTCCATAATATTTTGGGCAAATTATGCATACGTTCTGGGTCAGTTTAGCAGTGGAGAAAATATTCTCATTTTGCAACAGTGCATGTGGTTTTGTGTAAAAAAAGACAAAATACCAAGTTTGCAGTAGTTTGCTTATGCAGGTAGGCGTGAAATTGCAAATTTATCCCTTTTGTCTCCAAATTGCCAGGATAAAATCTATTGGTTATTTTTTCTGTATTAAAATAATTTGTGAACTCAGATGGAAATGTGGTCTTGATTTGTTAATTCTCTCAGGTGACCAGTCTGCTATAAATGAGTTGATGCAGATGAGGCTGAGGTCTGGTGGTACTGAAGGTCTTCTTGCAGAAAAACTGGAGGTAACTTATTTGCATGCTTCAAGTTGAAACATTCATTATTACTCTCTTGAGCATAAATAATGCTGCAGCACACCATTCAATAGCCAAAATATACCATGAGAGAGCAAGCAAGCCTGGGCTCCATGGGAAACCACACTTTCTTAAAAAGCCCTTTGATTTTAAAAAAGTCAAGTCTAATGAGAATTAGAGTGGTTCAGTTTTGGATACCTTAAAGTTCAAGCTCATAAGTTCAGTCTATTCTCTACAGGCGCTGATTACCCAAACTCGAGCAAAGCAGGCAGCCACAATGAGCGAGGTGGAGTGGAGAGGAAGAACTGTTCCGGTGAAGATAGACAAAGTGAGGATCTTCTTGCTGGGGCTGGCTGACAACGAAGCAGCAATTGTTCAGGTAATCCAGAAGCCATCTCCAGTGCTGGTGTTCTAACCGCCCTCTTTCCTTCAATATGCAAGACAATACATGATACCTGGACTAAAAGCTTTTAAATAATATTTTTTTTTTCTCAAACTTGGAATCAGAAGGCTAGAGTAAAAGTGGGAATATTGACTATAGCCCAAAGCTGAAGTGTCAGTTGGGGATAGCTCCCAGAGTCTTCTAAGTGGTAGTTTGGAGATCTGTTCTACTAAACTAGTAAGCATTACTGCTCTTTTGAACCCCCTGTTGTACCCAGAAGTGCTACCTTCCAGTGGTAGAGTGATAACGATTATCGTTTATAATTAACTTGGAAGTGAATGTTGCAATTTTAAGAATAAGTGGTTTTGAATTACTGTTCTCATTTCTTTACATATCTTGCTCAAATGCTGTAAATTCAGAGGAACGAAAAGAAAGATCTGTATCGATCACCATTTTTCAGGAGCAAAAAGCAATTTGCTGGGTGAAGCAGGTGCTATGAGATTTACAGCATTCTCTTCTTGACTTATGCAAATCCCCCAAAGCAGGAAGAGCATTACTAAATGTCAGGACGTAAATTAATTGCAAATGTAACAGTTCTGAAGCACCTGCAGTGGCACACACATGGCATGTCTTTAGTATTGCAGACAAGTTTTCTACATGGAGCTTTTTCCTTGGAAATGGTGCCCAGGTGGTGTATTCTCCTTCCCAGTGGCTGTGTACAGTACCCTTCCTGTTTGAAAAGGCAGTGAAAGGATCCTTACTAACAATTGTTGCCACTAAAGATGGATGTTTTGCAGCATCAGAAACATTTGTCATCAGGAGAATAATGAGGATAAATAGCAATTTAAATGATAAAATGAAAACCCTGCAAAGGTATAAGGCAAGCGGGCCAGAGCGGGAGATAGTGATAAGAAGATAGTGTGAGCAGGATAAAGAGGTTATGAGTGGGTAGAAAACGTTAGTGTTAACCAGTCTTGTAATGCTGTGAATTGTGTCTTGCTGAATATTTTTTTTGTCGGTAGTATGTTAGTATGGCCAGCAGGTGGAGGTGCAGCTTCCCTCATTTAATTTCTGTCCTGCCAGGCTAGCAGTTGGATCTTTTCAGTTCAGTTGCCCTCTTTGTTTCATAAATCTGTGGCAGAACAGTGATCTGAGTTTGTTTTCATCTTGCTTTGTGTTCCTTGAAAGCTCTGACTAGAGAGGAGTTTTGTGGTACTGGTTTGCAACTAGTAATGGTGAGAGCTGAGCGTGCAGCAGCAGCATTTACATTCCCAGAAGGCTAAAACTTGGCCTTTTGAAAACAGTTCCACTGTGATGGGCAGTCCAGCTTCAGCTAAATGTATTACGGTGGTTCCTGGGATCTTTGGCACCTTTCTGCTAAGTTGAAACCCTAACCTAACAGCAGTGCTTTTCAAGGTTTGATTAGAAGCAAACGCAAATGTGTGTTTTCTGTAAAAACTGAGATTCTCAACACAATTATATCATTGTCTTCAGTGTCTTATCGGTAACTGGAGAAACAACAAATAAGCCAAACTGAAACACAAATCCAAGTTTAAAATTACTTATGTCACCCCTTTTGTAGACTTGAATGCATGACTTCAGGCCCATTGACTCAAACCAGGTAGAAGTGAGAAGGCTCAAGGGCAGAGTGACAGAAGGGTGCTCCTATCTGATATTCCCTCAGGAATTCTGTGGTCATCTCTGGTAACTAAGACTGTAGCAAAAATGGGTGATAACAACTTTCAGAGATGATACGCCATGTTTTAGAACAAAGGAAAAATTAGAAGTGAGCACTCCTAGACTTTCAGAAGTGGATTCAGTTCCCTGGATGCCTTTAAGATGCACCTGTGCTGTTCTATCAGGGCACTCGAGTTACTGGCAGTAGCACTTGTATCTTAGTTTTATAATCTGATATCTCCCAAATCAGAACATATGCATGTTTACACATGGAATTGGTTTAACCTTAGGAGTTTTTGCTTAGAAAGAAAAGCCTTTGTTTCACTGCACGGCCCAGCCCTTTCCCTGTTCGTGCTTGACTGATGATCTAGCCATGTCTGTTTTAATTTTTGTGCATACAGTGAAATTGCCGTGCTCCTCTGGGTGAGGTTGAGAATGCTGTCAGACTTGTCTCTGGTTATTCTCAGTAGTTAGTCCCACCTTAAAAATTCTTGCAGCAAATCTCAAAAAAACCCCAACCACCAAACCCCCAAAAAACGCCTTCATCTCAGGTCAAGATACCTGAGGCTTTGTGAGGGAGTAAAAATAACATTCCTTAATGAGTTTGCAAACCTGAAAAGAGGAGAGGCAAAGACTACTAGAGGCAGACGCAGCTCTACTGTAGATAAACAAGCGAGTATGTTTTTAGACAGTTTTTTATTCACTTGGGCAATTGCAGATTTGTTGCAGCGAAGTTAATCTTAACGCTGTTACATGACACTGAAGTGGTGTAATGCAGTGCTGATACACTTTAATCCCTCCTTTGATGGTTAAGGTTGAGGTTTGTTTCTGGGCAGTTTTCTCTTACTGAATCACTTCTCTTGTTGAATCAATAAGAGTCTTGCGATTGCCCATCTGGTTACCTTCTCAGTCACCTGAATGGAAGTTGAGTTTGGGTCAGGTGCATTGTTTAATTTGGTACATGATATGCCAGTCCATTAGTCAGAGATCAGACTTCAATTTGTTCTTTAAAAGTTGTTTTCAAATTTTGGTTTTGGGGCAGAAGGCCAAAAGCTGCTTAATTTTTTGACAAAACTTGTGGCGACAGCAGAAAAGCACTCAGTCACTCCTGCTACTAAAATACAGGGTTACTTTAAAACAATGCTTCAAACAAGCAAAGTATTGCCACCGTGAGCATTACTAGAGTGGGAGTGTAGGAAAGATAATCATCTACATGTTCTTACCACATGAGAAAAGTTAAATCACCATAACAAGAGCAGTCTGCGTTGGTAGTTTGCCAGTTGAGTAATGCTCAGCTCTTCTTCTGTTGCTGGGCCTTTCCCACAGTGCAGTCCAACCTCAGCTGTTCTCAGAGCAATGTGGGTGCCATCCCGGAAGGGAAGGGAGTTGCTGGGCAGGTAGGTGTTGCAGGGATGAGGCGATCAGAGCTGTGTGTGCTAGGCCTTCAGTGCTGCTAAATTCTCAGCACTGACCACATTCCCCACAGTTGCCGACAGTTTGCCCCTCAGAACATACTGCAGACAGGTATAGACTGGCATTCCAGCTACCCATGGATCTTAAAGCCATAACTGGGGAGAAACTTGTTTAATTTCCTCAGTTAATTCTTGCATCATGGGATGCAAAATACAAAAATTTCTAATAGTTACTTATCTTAACTTTCCTTTGCTCTTAGGCAGAAAACGAGGAGACAAAGGAACGTTTGTTTGAATCTTTACTCAGTGAGTGTAGAGATGCCATTCAGGCTGTTCGGGAAGATCTGAAACCAGACCAGGTAAGCAGCAGGTATCAGTGTTTCTACTTTCAACAACATAGTGTTTCTTTGGGACTGATCTGTTATTGTTAAACTTGCTTAACAATAAAAGTGGCTGGGATTTCTTTAATAAAAAGCTGCAGAAGGGTCTGTCACCTTTGATTTTATTCTCTTCAGAACTGAAAAGGGTGAATAGTGGTGTAGAAGCCCTCATTCTTTCGCCTGAAAGTTCGTTATAACTTCTTTGGTTTACCCAAACCTTGAGTTGTTTCTGACGTTTTCTTCCCTTGGCTGCCAGTTTTAAGTAAATCATGTAGCATTTTGTCCCCAATTTCTGCAGAAGCAGCGGGAACACTCTCTGGAAAATGATTCTGGGAAGGTGTCCAACATCCAGTACTTACACAGGTAATAAGCAAATGTTGTTGCCTGTACTAGTGAGAAGAAGTCATGCTCTTATGTCAAGATTTTATTTTTGTTTGGGTTTTTTTAATGGAGTTTTTATTCTGGTCTTCTCAGATCTCAAAGGATGACTGTACAGATACGGATCTGATTCATTCAGCTTTGGACACATTTTACTTAAGACTCTTTATGTTGACCTTTCAGATGTTTTTTCCTCTACTAGTATCAGCTTAGACTGAGGGGAAGAGTTTTTTCAGAACAAACAGTAATGTCTGAGTAGATCTGACAGTCTGCTAATGGTATTCTATGTTTTATCTTTTAGTTATTTGACTTACATCAAGCTGTCGACAGCCATCAAGCGCAATGAGAGTATGGCAAAGTCTCTGCAGAAGGCACTGCTGCAGCAGCAGCGGTCAGAAGAGGATGGCAAGCGCACACCACGGCCTCAAGACTTGATCCGTCTTTATGATATCATTTTGCAGGTAATGCTGGGAAAACAAATCTATTTCTTCATACTAACTGGAGAACTTTGGTACAAAAAGCTATTGTAGAAAATATAGCAGGGCAAGTGAACTGCCTGTGAACTCTGAAGAGCAGCTCAGTATCTACAGTAACCTTGTCAACAATGTTCAACATCTACATGAAGCACAAA
Source organism: Phaethon lepturus (assembly GCF_000687285.1). Classification (NCBI taxonomy): domain Eukaryota; kingdom Metazoa; phylum Chordata; class Aves; order Phaethontiformes; family Phaethontidae; genus Phaethon; species Phaethon lepturus. The sequence goes on along the minus strand of NW_010550563.1, from coordinate 11,387 downwards.
GAAATCCTTTTAGTTGTGAATGGAAAAATGCTGCTAGAATGGATGCTCTTGGTTTTACACTCCAATGCAGTTTTAAAGTAGTTTTTCTGACTATTTTGTGCAGCATACTGAGAGCTGCCTTAAGTTTCTGCTGGCCAGAAAAAGTAGCAGCTAAAAATACTTGTTCTTCATAAGCAGTTTCTCAGTTTCTCACATGAATTTTCAACTAACTGTGGGAGCCTGTGGCTGAAGCAGTTGTGAATGGGAAAGGGAAATGCCTTATGAAAGAATTACTTCATGTGAAATTTGAGGAGTCTATGCCCTAATTCCTGTTTGTGTCAGGAAATCTGTCCTGAGGGCAAACTTACACAAGTTTCAGTGAGTGTCCTTCACAAGGTTAGCATACTGATAATTAGAAAACTGCAAACTATTTCCATAGGAGTGTACTGTTGACTTGTTAAAAGGGGCAGCTTTCTCTTACTCCAGCAGATTCCAGAGGAAAACGCCACCTGCATTTGTTACTCTGACTCTCTTTTACACAGAACCTGGTGGAACTGACACAGCTTCCTGGCCTAGAAGAGGACAAGAACTTCCAAAAGGAGATTGGATTGAAGACACTTGTGTACAAAGCTTACAGGTGACTGAGAAACAGCCAGGTTTTCTTTAGCAGGCATTACATCTTCAAAGGTTCCAAAAGCTCTACATTCCAAAGCTTTATGTGCTGTACAGGACTTTGATGCAGTTTCCTCTGCCCTTTTGTGAAGTGAAGAGAGGGTGCTAAGGGGAAACAGGCCAGTGCTACTTAATAATATCTCCTGTTATCGTCATTTGAGTTGGCTAAAGGTATGGATAACAAACACGTCAAGGATCCACTCTTTACTGTTGCAGGTGTTTCTTCATTGCACAGTCCTATGTCCTGGTAAAGAAATGGAGTGAAGCTCTTGTTTTATATGAAAGAGTGCTGAAATATGCCCGCGAAGTTCAGTCAGGAGCTGGAGCTTACACGAACAGCTTGAAGGTAGGAACCCAACCCTCTGTATAAGGGAGCTGAAACTTATGAAAAAGCTCTGTCCCAGTGTTTATTGTCAATTAGATGCCAGACCATTACAACTCAAGACTGATGTTTAAGTAGGGAGAAGAGTAATACAAGTGTGACTGCTTGACACATTATAGTAGAGACTTTCTAGTGATGTGAAAATGCTTCAACTGGCCATTTGCTTGCCTGTTGTAACTTGCTGTAACAGCTCCATAAGAATTTACCACACTTTCTCACACCTGCACTTTCTGTCATCCTGCTTCTGTAGTGCCTGAAGGACTGCAGCTTTTCCTCTTCTGGGAAGGCTTATCAGCACTAGGACTTAATTTCTTAGTTCTTACTTTGTCAGGTTTTACCTTTGCCCTAATTCTTAAACTCTGGCACAGTTCAGGCTCTGAAAAGATTTTCTTTAATGACCTAGGAGCTGCCTGATGTTCAGGATCTGATCACTCAAGTTAATGCAGAGAAATACTCCTTGCAAGCAGCAGCTATATTAGGTGAGTTGCACAACTATACTAGAGTTCTAATGTCTCTTGAATAATGCCCCTGCAGCTATTTCATTCCTTTAATTTCTGAAGTTCCATATATTTTTCCATTTCACTCTGATCTATGTAGGCTCTGGAAAACATTTTTTCCCCCCAGTTCTAGCTTTTTCTGGCTGTGTGTAGTGCCGCTAGGCAACCAGTGACTAGACATTTGGCATCTTGCTGCCTGCCCAGGGATGTGAAAATGCTTCACAAGGATGTGCACCTGTTTTGGTAACCTGCACAGAATACTCTGTTTAGCATTTAATTCTTTTTTTCCTGCAAACCAATTGGCTTTACTCATCCTAGTTTTGCCCAGCTGGGAGAACTACTGAAAAAGAGGAGAGCAGTTATGTTCTGTCCTTTGTCAGTGTCGACCAGGTTAGGGGGACTTGGGGAATGGATGACCTTTGTGATTTCTTGGGCTGCTGTTTTTGCTGTGCCTGCTGCTGTAAACCCAAGATAGGTGATGGATTGCCTTGTCTTTTATTGCCTTAATGTTGCTTTAACAGACCCCACTGGGGTCTTCTCATCATCTGCTGCTTTGTGCTTAACTCAAAATCTCTGCTTCTTTCAGGAGCTTCTCACTGCAATGTGAAGGAGCTTTCCATCACTGGAAAGCTGTGATGGCTGTAGATAAATATATGTGATCCTTTTAGTCTAGAAAGCAAGCTGCTTCTGCTGAAAATATTGTCATATGTGTCTCAGAAAGCAAGGCTCATAGCTAACTCCTGAGACAGTCTGAATTTATGCCAAGATCTAGCCTGTTATTCTTACCACTTTTTCTTCAATTTTACAGATGCAAATGATACTCATGAGACTGAATCTCCATCTCAGGTCAAGGATGGCAAGGTAAGAGCTGAGAGTTCAGGCAAATTCCAGTAATGTTCTTGATGAATATTACTTTTTGACCTGTTACCTAAGTGTCTCTTACAACTCAAGAAATGTTGTGCTGATTGGAGTTTGGTCGCAACTAGGGTATTTAAGAGATTTTTGTATTAGGCTTGTTTTCTTTCTGCAAGTCCTGAAGGTGGCTGACAGGATGGGGATCCTTGGGTAGGAGCTAGGCAGCTGCTTCCAGTTTCTAGTGTGGCATCTTCATTTTTTTAAATTTAGCTTTCTCCCTGCACATGGGAAGGTTCTCCAGAGATCCTGCAGTGATGTTTTGACAGGGGTTCAAATAATTTTCAAGGGCCTAAGGGGTCACCCAAGGGAACTTCAGCTTCTGTTGTGTCGGTTGCTGCTTAATCCTCTTTGCTTGTTTGACCCTTGTCAGCTTTGATTTGACTTGTGTTTAATTTGCATTTCTGTATTGGTGTCTTTCAGCCACTCTCGGAACGGTTTGAGACTTTCTGTCTGGATCCTTCTCTTGTCAGCAAGCAAGTCAGCCTCGTGCACTTCCCTCCGGGCTTCCAGCCCATTCCATGCAAACCCTTGTTCTTTGACCTGGCCCTTAATCATGTTGCTTTCCCACCTCTGGAGGACAAGGTGGAGCAGAAGGCCAAGAGTGGCCTCACAGGATATATAAAGGGCATCTTTGGATTCAAAAGTTAACCAGGACCCCCTGAGGAACAGAGGTTTTATTCTGTATTGAAGGAAAAGCTCCAAGAGATTCTAGGACACAAATATCTGCACCTGAAACCCACAGAGAGAGGTTTTATCATCATCTTCCCTGTGTTCTGTGTTTATGTCTGTGCACTTACATTCTCTCTCAGTGTATTAAAGACAAACAATCTATTTGGAAACGTACGTACACTATAAATAGCTGAAAATAATCTGGAGCACAGAGAAATTCCATTCTGCTTGGGGAAGCTGGAGCTTGCTTTGTAGCCACTGGCCTGTTCAGGGCCAGCATATATCTACTTAGCATGGACCAGGGCATATAGTTTGATTCCTCCCTCCGCCCCATTATTTGACACTGTAATTTGGTATTTTCATCTAGAAATCTGGGTGTGATGGGGAAACAAAGGCAAAAATAGGTGCAGAACTAAACCAGCAAGGTGAGGCTGCCTACACAAAGGCTATGAAACAGCTGGCTAGCTAGGGGCTAGCTTCCCTTTCAACTCCCAGTCCCCACTGAGACGCGTATATAATTGTGTAAAGAGAAGTCTCTGTATTTTTGAAAAATGTAACATTCAGAAATGGCAAAAACCTTTCCATATGTTAATGGTTACCCCAGTTGTGATGGAATATGTCCTGAATTTGTACTCTGGGCCAATAGGATCCTTCTTTATTGATACATGTTTTGTTAAATACCTAAATACAGTATAGAACCTATTCCTACAAAGGTTTTCCTGGGAAATTAGCTTCCTGGGTGGCTTTAGAAACAGCTACTTGCTCTTCATGGGAAGTTGGGTCTCTCGGTGTTCGTTTTGTCTGTGATCTAAACCTTGCCTGAAAACAAGACTATCTTTTTCTGGGGTTTATCTGTTGCTTTTTTCTCATCCTTGGTCAGTAGATACACCTGAAATGAGGAATAAGCAACAGGAGACCAGTAGGTTCTTAAGTGATAGATCTTCTCTGTCATGCCAGACAGCTTTTTTATAAGGCGCCCAGGTGCTATGATGATAGGCACTTTCAAAATGGGGGTAACTTCATAATAGTGATCATTTAAACAGGAAAAAAAAAAAACCCCAAAACAGAGCACATGAGCAGAACTGTTCCTAAATAAAGTATTTGGAAGCTTACACCAGCAACGTTTGGGTTTTCCCTCAGTCTATAGGAGACAGCAGTTTGTTCTAGCTGCATTAACTCTTCTGCACCGGTTGTCTTGACTCTGTGTTTCTCCATTTTTAGGCATCGGAGTTAACAGGAGAGGAAACAGAAGAACTGTTTAAAATGATCGGGTGGTTGTTGTGGGAATTTTCCATGCAAGGTGCATGTCAGATGAATGGGGGGTATTAACAATTCCCATTATTTTAATATGAACGTTTGTTGCTTTGTTCCAAGTTGATCTGATTTGTGAGTTCTCAAAGTACAAAGCAGCTTTCAAGAGGACTCTTTCCTCAGAAGGAGGTCAGAGAAGGAGGAGGAACTTCTTGTTTGTGTTTAATTTTTGCAATGAAGAAACAAAATGGGAATTTCTGGTATTCTAGCTATTTCCATTTGCCCCTGGATGCCAGGGGGATTTTACAGGAGAAAGGGCAAGTGTAGAGCTGAAAGAAACGTGGAAGACTAAGTCATCAGATGACAATTTCTAGAACATGTGGTCTTGAATAGCAGATTTCTCTTCCCCGTAAAGCCTCTTTCCTTTTAGACAAGGGAAGGTCGTGCAGTAACCGGCGCAGGCATCAGCTGGTTGATCTGTTTCACGGTACCTCTTTCTGTGTACGTTAATCTGAGCTGCTCTCTCCTTTCCCGCTTTTATATCAAATCACTTTGAGAACTGTTCTCCTGTTTGGTTTGCAAACCAAACTCCTTTCTGCTTTCCTACCACAAATCTATGTGGTGCCTGGATTGATTCCAGTGAAACTGGAATACTGTGGCCGCTTTCTAATAATTGGTTACTGTTACAAAAAGCTAGGAGCAATTGGCCTCCTTATGTTAAACATCTTTTGACAGAGAACTGATTAGTTGAACGCAGATAAGAAATCTGAAAACAATAAAGTTTTATTCCTGGCCTCTGAGGCGTGTAGTTTGTTGAGCATTGAGAACACCAGGCAGTCTTTGCTTCCCAAGCATTCAGAGGATCAAGGTCACACCGTCACCTGGGGCTACTTAACCCCTGGAGTATGGCTACTTAGTTCTGGAGGAGGATCTTCTGCCTGAAGGCTCAGATAACAACGTGCACCGTTCTCAGAGGTAACTTGGCTTATTTGTTTTGATGTAGTGTTAGTGGAAAGTGAGTAGAGGGGGGTTTGTAAGCTGTCTTGTGACTTAATGTGGAAAGCACTAGGAAAAAATGTAAAAATGTAAAAAAAAAAAAGGTGGGGAAGGAAGTAATGCTGTTATTCAAGCCACCTGCATGATGAAAACCAGATTCACAAAGTTTCTTGAGGCTTTTAGCCTTGCAGTGGAGCTTGGAGCAGCAAAGGCGAGGCATAGACGGCAGCAGTTCGCAGGGAACAGCGCAGGCAAGTGAAGTGTCTGATGTGAGGTACGGAGCAAACCGATTCCCTTGGAGCCGGCAGGCGTTCGCTGTGCCCGAACCAGCCGGAGCAGGATGCAGAGCACTGGTTCGTGGTGCTTGGAAACCTGCTTCCTTATTGCTCTGTTCTTCATTAGGCTGCCCTGTTTGCTTTAAAGTGTTTGCTCTCTTTCCATGAATTAATTGGCAAGTAGGCCACATGGTTGCCCTCAAACAGGAAGCTCCGGCAGAACGGTCACGATTCTTGCCTTCAATCAACTTTTCCTATGGAGAGCCGTATCTTTGGGCTTGGCACTGGAATTTTAATTACAGGCTGAGCCTAGCCATGCCTGGTACCATCGCATCAATTAAAGTAGGGGTGAGATGTACATGGTGGCCCTCAGCCCCGCTGTCGGTGATACGCCTGTGTCTGGAGCAATGTTCGCTGCTGGTCATACACTCCGAGGGGTCTAGATAGGATGGATAGGTCTTGAGGGACTGATGGGACGGACAGTTAGGAGAGATGATTAGCATGAGACAAACCGGACAGTTTAAAAGAGAGAAATGAGAGGTGACACGTGGGGTAGTGATAGTCTGGCCTGGTCCAGCTACAGTGGGAGTGAGCAGAACTGGTTCTTGGGAGAAGATGTGTCTGCAGAGAGATGTCTGTGCTCCCGCATAGCTGTTGTCAACTGCCCCGTTAGGGCTACAAGCACAAATACCCCATGGTGTTCAGCTCGGGATGTCAACTGGGAGTTTGCTCACTTAAAGGAGTGATTTGATGTGATCTTGATTGTATATGGCTGCTCGTCTTTTTCTTCAGGACTGGATTGCTATTTTCAGCAGAAGAACAGCTGGAGGTCGGTTTGCCTGCTAAAGAGCCCTTTCTGATCCAGGTGGGAGGAATGTGTGGTGGGTGTCCCAGTGTATAACGGGAAGCTCCCAGAGGAAGGATATAACAGAATAGGAAGCAGACAATGACCCTGAAAGCTGCTCGGCAGAGGTGGGCTAGCAGCCTGCGTGCTCCGAGCTTGCCTGGGGCTGAGGCAGGAGCAGCAGCAGCTGTCGGTGGCTGCTTTGCCTTCCGCTCCCTCCCCTGCTCTGAGTTGAGGAAGCGCTGGGCAGTGCTGCGGCTGCAGCTGCCTGTCCAGCCCAGCTCAGAAACCTGGGTCACTGCTCAAGTCCCTTTTCTTCCTCGGACCTGCCCTGGCCACCCCTCAGGCCCTGGCACTCTGAGGGTTTGGTGCGGAGTGACTCGGTGCTCCGGGAGCTGATTGCGCAGCAGGTCGGCGGGACGCACCTACAGCAAAGGTTCGTGCTGGGCGCTCGCTTCTCAGGCTCACCCAACCCGCACCGAGGGTGAACAGGTTTGCGAAATGCTGCCGCTCCCTGCCCCTCTGCCTTTGGGTGAGGTCTCCTCGGCCGGAGCGTCCTGCTTTGTGTCCGAGGGGAGAGGCTCGGTCCTCGCTATCCTGCTACAAAGGCACCTGAACTCCTGGTCAGGTAACTGCTGCTGTTGCTGCAAAAATCCCGTCTCTTGTGGAAGTGGATCACGGTGGGATTTGGGTGGGGACAGAGTCCTTGCTCGGGAGCATTCTGCCCAAATACCTGGAGTGTCCTCGCTCTTTGGTTTTGTTTGCACTGGGGATTTCCTTTTTGCGCCGGGAAGGGAATGCTTGGCGCCGTGCTCTGTGCTGAGCGCCAGACTACGGTGGTTGGGTTAGAGCTAAGCCCGGGTGCAAATTCCTGCGTGGGAGGGGGGTGGCTGTGTCCGTCCCCCCACCCGTGTCCCTGGCCCTTCTCTGGGCTGCTGCGAGTAACCTGGGGTGAAAACCTTCCCACCGCTGGCCCTAAAAGCAGTCATGTCTCAGAGGGGGAGGTTTAAAACCACTTTCAAAGGGCGTAGTTTGCTTGTCTGTTGTGCGCACGTGGCCTTGGGCGCAGCTTTCATGTTCTCCAGTGCCATCGAATTAAAATTTGGACCCGGGTCCTAGCGTGTCCTTAGCATTTCTAGGCACTGCCGTACTATGGTCTTTGGCAAACTCCTCCACTGCTGGGCACCCGAGGTGTTGGGGTTATTAAAGTTCTTGTTCTGGAAACAGCCTTCTTGCCTCTGCCCTGCTGAGCGGTGCGCGGCGGTGGCCGTGCACAGACACGGCAGTTTGCCCGAGGCTCACACGCTGTGCATGAGGATTAGTGAGACTCATCCCCAGCCTGTGGTCAGTCCAGGGAGCGATGCCATGGCTGTGGTGCCCGAATGACTGAAGAGCAGCATCAAAGCCTCTGAGTTACCTTCAGTGCTTGCCTTTTTCCACAGAAGCGGGAGAACGTTTAATTTTCTCGGAACATTGAATTAAGTCGGGGAAGGTGAAGTCTGGCCGCACAGAATTAGTTATGGCAGACGGATTCATCGCGCTCTGGTCCTTGCCTGTGACGCAGAAGCGCTCGCCACTGAATCGGGCAAGAGCAGCTCAAAAATGGAGTTTTGCAGGAGATTCATGTCTGATTGAAAAGCGCTCATGGCTTCTGGGCTGGCAGCCTGCAGGTGGGGGGTGTGAGCCACCCCAGCTCCGCAAAGCTGCTGGCTGCTGCACCTTCCGAAGACGGGCTGGGCTCCAGCGCCGCCCTCCTGTCCGAAAGTATGGTCTGTGCTAGGGTGTGTGAGCATCCTCCTTCCCAATGCCCTTCAGGACTTGCCAAATGGGGTTGCTCCAGCCTGGAGCCCTCTCTTCTGAACGCCTTCTCCTTCATTCAGTGCTCTCTATCAGGCCCAGGAGTTTTTCTCCCAGGCAGGTACGCCTTTGAGCTGTCCCGGGTGTACATGCTTCAGCTGGCCACCAGTACAACATCCCGCAGGTATTTTTACATGTTACAGGGCCTTTGCGTTGCACTCGAGTGTGGAGGCACAGAGGAGAGCGAACCCGTCCTACCACTTAACTTTCCATCACCCTGACGTGGGCCGGTTGCCTTGTGCTTTAGCCCAGCGCCTGTAGGGGACTGCGGTCCCTTCTCCAGGGCACTGCCGTTGGAGCAAAGCAGCTTTTTTGGGAGACATGGAGGAAACCTACCCCAAAAGCTCTGATCTCCCACCCTGATTTCACAGGGTGCTTCTCCAGCTGTGCCGTGTGTGTGAAAGTTGCCTTTCCAGGCAGGTGTTTAATTACCTCTCGGTGCTTGGTTAATGATCTAGGGCACATCTTGTTCAGATCCAATCACTGTGTTTGGGGAGCAGCTCCCTTTCAGCAGTGTCACTGGATAATAAAGCCAAATTGGCAGGCTGCACCCTGTAAGTTATAAACAAGTTTTCCAGACAAAGTTGTCTTGAGAATCTGCCATTAGTGAATTTATTTAGTGCTATTACAGCCTTGCTAATCCTCTGGGGAGAGGAAAATTAGGCTAACGCATTAGCTGCTGCAGGGAATTGCCGTGATGTCCTGCTTGTTGGCTCAAGGGCTTAAACTCAGAAGAAGCTGCGGGATGCTGTAATGAGCTTGGAGAGGCGATGGGGTGGGAAGCAGGCAGGTCCTTTTGATGTCTGAAGGGTCTAGGGATGAGTAGTCCATAAAAGCCCTGGGACTGAGCTGTTAAGGAGATGGCGTGGTGTGGTTGTCCTCTGTATTTAGAGAGATACAAAGGAGCAGGACCAGGACTTCCCATTAGTGCTGGATTTGGCCTCCCCTGCTCTTCTGGAGACCGGTCCCTGGGTGCTGAGCCGGCCCTGAAGCTGAAGCCCGCTTACGTCTGCCGGCTCTGGCAGGGTGCTGAGCCCAGCCCCGCCTGGGAAGATTTTTAATGGGTCTTAATCAGACCTGCGAGGAGAAGCATGAGGGTCTTTGCACTTCCCCTCCGCTTATCAGTTGGTAAAGATAAAGCAACGCAAAACAAGGTTTGAGGACTGAGTAATTCTAGACTTAAGAAAACCAAGTGTCCTATTTTCGCAGCGGGGTGGCAATTTTTTAGAATAGGCAGGCTATTCTGAGGCTCTGGAGTTTCACTTTGGCTTGTATGAGAACTGCTCCACAAGGAGGAAAAAGGGCTGAGATAAGAATTATATGAAAAGATGCTGTCCCTGGAGCCTGTGAGGAAAAAGGAGGCTGACATGCATGGTGGGAACAGGCTCTGTCTGCAGCTGCGAAGAACACGTATCCTTTGCAAAGGGTCTTGGTCTGGGCTGGCTGGAGCTGCCGGTCCCGTCGCCAAACAAGCAGCATCTCCGCGTAGAAAAGCATCTGTCCCCATTACAGACGGCTCCTGCCTCTGTGCAGCCTCCTGAATCTCCCCGAAACTATTAGAAATAAAAATCGGATGCTGAGTGCGGGCAGGAGCGGCTGTGACTTACCTCTGCTTTTTCATGGGAGCGAAGATGAGAGTGAGATAACAGAGTCGGGAACCCCTCCAGCTGCTGGGCGCTGCCCGTCTGACCACACGGCCGTGAAACTCTTCCTAACTTTGTCCTTGGGTGCTGTAGGTGCTGCTGGACAGGGTGGTTGGTGAGACAGACTCTTGGTTTTACTTGATGTAAATATGGGTGATCATTAGCAGGGGCTTTGCAGAGGAGATGCATTAAGTGCTCTTCCATAGGTGGTGGCTTGCGAACAAATTGGGGCCGTCTCCAGGTGTATTGAAGACTAAACCCCAACCACCCTCTTGCATCTGTGCTCACTAATGGTTCTTGCTTTTCTCCTCCCGCCTCCCAGCTGTTCAGTTTGTTGTGAAGGTTCTTCCATTGCTCTGCTGTAGGCACCCACCACTTCTACAGGGTCATTTAAGACCTTAATGGTGGAGTTTTCCCTGCAGTGTCTGGCCAGCAGCAGCTCTTGGTGGCGTGGTGTGGGAGGCCGGTGCAGCGTAAGGGCTCAGCTCGTTGCTTTGATTTCAGCACATCACTTCCCAGGAGAGTGATTTCAAGAGTGAAGAAGTTCAAAAGCGAGGAGGTGAAGTGGGAAGAAAGCTCATCCAGAGGACTGGTGTGCAGGTGGGGACTGGTGTGCTGACTGGTGGTCAGGAGGGGAGGGCAGAGGTGAAGAGGAGGCGAGTATGGTGTCATCCAGAAGGGCAAATGGTCTTAACGGGTAATAGTAAATCGTTTACAGCTCATATTAAGACATCATCTCCTCTGTAAAAACTTGAGGCCTGCCTGATAACGAAGGCACGCCATCCCCTAAACTCCTCCTCTGCCAATTTCTTATGAAAGATTAGTCCAGGATGGTTCCTGAAATCTTCCCTGAAATGTTACCCGCTCACCGAGATCCTCTACGCAGCCGTGCCTGCTCTCTGTCCCCGCAGGCGACCTACTCGTCTGTGTGAGCAGCAAGAAGCATCTGGTTCTGTGACTGCTCCGTAAAACCAGGCACCTGCGTCCTGGCGCAGCTCCAGGCTACCGGGATGAATCCCCAGATCCTGTTCTGGAAAGCGAATAAGACGACTATGAAGTGACTTCCCGCACCACCTCC
>NW_010550563.1:0-298 GCF_000687285.1 Phaethon lepturus | reverse complement strand
CCCCCTGCGGCGGGACCCTTGCCAGAGCAGCCAGCCCCAGGTCTATACCCCAGGAGGTACGTCTCGGCCCCCAAAGTGAGCTGCAGCCTGGCCGGGGACCTGCCGGGGCAAGACTCAACCTCCTCTTGGATTGGCTTCGTCCGCAGATCAAGGGCGGCGTTTCGAGGCTGGTCCGCCTGGGATGAAAGGAAGGCCGCCCGTCCCGACCCGTCCTCCGCATGGATGATGGCGGCTCTGCCAGCTGTGGCAGCGGGGAGCTCGGTCGCTGTTGTGGTGCAGAGCGATCCCCTTGGGAATA
>NW_010550562.1:536-9298 GCF_000687285.1 Phaethon lepturus | reverse complement strand
CAGGCTGGAGCCTGTTTAACGATCGATGGCGGAAAGTCCGCCAGGGAGGAAGGGGCACCGCGCCGGCCCTGTGGGAGCTGGGGCCTTCTGCAGACCCAGGGCAAGATTTGGGCCCCAAACCCTGAATGTGCAAATGGCTGACCAGCTCTGGCCGGGCCGGGACTTTGAAAACAGACGTACCGGCGGGTCGCAGCGTTCTACTTTTGGGACGAGAGTCGAGTACAGCACACAGGAAGGGAATAATTGGTTGCACTCCCTTCGGGGTGCAATGGGGGCTGCCAAAGGCAGGGAAAACTCACAACATGGGCAAAACACACCACTGAGTGTCCCAAACCCCCAGTTTGGGGATGCAAAACTAGGACTGAGGTTAACGAGGCCTGTTTTTTCAGAACCTGAAGCGGTTGCTGCTTGGGCTTCTGGAGTTACCAGGGCATTGGAGATCCCTCGTGGAGAAACGGCAAAGTTTTAGTGCTCTGTTTCATCTCTTGTTTTGCTGGCGAGCAGGCTTTTCCCGAGGATGTGCTGCCAGGGCGTGCTATCGTCCCTGTGCTCCTGGAGCAGAGCCAAGCTGCAGAATCCTCCCTTTTGGGACACCCGTTTCAACCTGCTCGTTCACTAAAAAACTCAGAGTGAGTCATAACTCTCGGTTTGTAAATCTTCACAAGCATTTCCATTCTTAGCTTCTGGCAAATGAAACCCTGGTGCCTTAACTATTTTCACTTTGCCAGTGCATTTTTTTTCCTTGTGGTGCTTGAACACCTGTGATGCTACAGAGGAAACCAGCATCTTTGGCTGGGTGTTACCAGAATCACAGGGAAGATGCTCAGGCTAGGAAACATCAAGTGAACAAGCAGGTATGAAGAGTCCCAGCCTGAAAATGGGGTGACAGCTCATGGCAGCACAGATGAAGCACCATGCTTACACCCCACTGGACTCCTCTGCTGTAAGGGGAGTTATTCCCAGTGCACAAAAATATGGTGGGTGTCAGAATCAGGCCTGTTATCCTTAATAGGTGTTACCACATACAATTACTCATTTTCTCTGTCATTTTTCATTCAAAGCTCCAGACGCTTCGCTTGACTGATGTTGCCATTTCTGCCGCAGCTTCGACAGCACATCACAGTACTGCAGCACAGCTCAGAAGTTCATCTTGAGAATTAGAGGGCAGTTTCCTGATGCGGTGTTGAACACCGATGAGAATTTATCCAGGCTCTGAAGTGAATTCGTTCTGTCCTTGCAGAAAGAGAAGGTGCTGCTGGAGCTGGCAATGTGGCTGGACTGAACCTGCCCTGTCCCTTTTCCCAGTATTGGTGCAGGGTAGGTGCCGGACACCATGGCTCTGAGCTGCAAGGCTCAGACACAAAAAAGATGGTTTTGTGCTTGCTCTGTGGCAACACATTGCAGGATGTGGGGCTGACGTACGCTGAGTGCTGTGGAAGAGATTTCCACCTGCTTTCACCCCAGAGATGCTTATTTTGGGGAGTGCGTTTATTTTTTTGCCCTTCCCTGGACTCCAACCTCATGTTATAATTTTTTTTTTTTCCCCAGGAGTCCTCAAACCTTCCTACCAAGCCAGGTCTGACCCTGGGAATGTGGGACAGGACCATGTTTTGAACTGTCAGACACAGTTATAGACTCATATTAATTTATCTGCTGCTCTTACAATAGATAAAACAGAGCCGATAAGACATTTGCCTGTGTGTTCTTGTCCCTGGGATATGTAATATGCCTTTATATTCCAAAATGGCTCGTTTGAACAAGACTGCTGAAAACAGCACAGCCTGCATCTGTGCGCAGAAGGAAACAATGAACTTGTTTTTCCTTAGCTGCAGAACTGCAGCCCGGAGGTGAGGAAACTTTGCTCCTTTTACCATATTCCTTCTAATGCCATGCCAGAGGAAAGAAAGGGCTCTTGTATTCATGTATCCTCCAGGGCCAAGGCAATTTACATGTGAATGCACTTTAAAAATAAAATTAAAGTCAAAGCTATGGCCAGAAGCCTGATAAATGTTTTTGTGCACATGCAGTTGCTGGGAAGGGGGGAGGCTGGCTGCTACTGGAGAGCCCCGCTGTTATCAGCGGAGGTGGCGTTTTATGGGTCTGCAGAAGAAGTTGCCTCCATGTGCAGCTTCTGACTCGAAAGAAAAGCAGAGCCTCTCCCTGAGGTCCCATTATGGATGATTTGTCTTTCTGATCCATGATCTTTGCAGAAATGAAAGCAGTGGTCCCCATCCCTGCGTCCCCACTGGACGGATGACAAAGTCACGAGCACTAATTGGACCCCTTGTTAGGATGGCCGGAATGGCAGGGAAACATTCCTGTTTTCAAAATGAAACATCTTCCCCCACCTCAGGATCTGCTCATCCCATTTGCTGCTTATTGCAGGGGGTAGGAACAGGCGCTCATTATAGGTGGCTCTGGAGACATTAGAGGCAAAAGCTGCTGTGGGTTATCAGAGGCTGAAACCAGAGCTCAGGTGATGGCCTTTTTTTTTTCCCCAGCAAGAAAAAGAACAAGATTAAAAACAAAATAGTAAGAATAAAAGGACTCACCTCGCAGATCTTCTTGTTGTCAGGTTACCTGTGGCTTCGTGGCCAATTACAGTTCCTACATGGAGCCGTGTTAATAACACCAGGCATTTCTGCCGCGCTGCTGTTTCGTTGTGAATATGAGTCATACCCGATGCCGGCTGAGGGCACAGCTGTGTCTAGGACACGAGAAGTTGATAGTCTCAGGTTCTGCAAACCCTTTCCTCTGCTAGTGGCAGTTTTGCATTCCCCAAGCATGTCTTTGGGTTTTGGGGCAAAACCAATCCACAAAAGTGAAATCCTGCTGTGACCATTGAGTTTTTGGTGGAAGAAGCAGCGGGGAAAGGAGGTGGATGTAGTCCAGTCTGAACCTTGAGCTCAGTCAGTATTTGGGGTCCATATATCGTGTGCTTCAGGAGGCTCAAAACCTTTCTGGCAAAAATAGTGCTAGCGTTGTCTGTCAAATAAATGGGGCGGGCTGCTTGCCTCTGGTTCAAAACAGGGCTCAGGTGTGGCTTGAGCACTTGCTTCCCTCTTGCATGGATTCACTCATGCCACGAGCTGCAGTGAGCACGGGGCACGTCCTGGGCGGCAGCAGGTCTCTTGCAGCAGCAGGTCATGGTGGTGGCCCTGCTCCTACGTCCTCCCACCCTGTTCAGCTCCTTCAGTCTAATCGCAGGTGGCGTATTAGATGGAGTACAGCTGGATCATGTACTAACATGGTAAATTGAAGAGTTTAGTTGTTATTTAATAAATGCCAAGGAGACTCATGAGGCCTTGAAGTTATAATAGAAAGATCTAATTTAGAAAAAAAGGAACAGAGATGCCTGTGAAAGCTGCCAGCAAACAGCGCTGGATATTGAACATTTCTATTTACTCTCTGAATGGAGCAGAGATGGTGTGAGCTTCCTTACAACGGAGCTGGACGCTGCCCAGGGAAGCAGCATCTGGGGCAGGAGGAGGTCCGAGGGCAGTTCTCAGTGGAGCTGGGTCCCGGGAAGCTCTGCAGTGTCTTGCCTTAGAAGGCACCGTTGCTATAAATTGCCTCTGGATGCCAGATTTTTTTAAGAAAAGAGACCCACCAGCTCCATGAAACACATCCACCGTGAACTACAGCACAGAGGCACGGTTACAGGATACATTTAATGTTTTTAAGTCAAATCTGGTGAACTTCCCGTTCATTACTGACCATTATACAGAACATAGCTGAAGGCGTCTGTGCAGCACAACAACCTGGGTTTGAAGATGCCCCCTTTCAGTAGTAACTCTCAGTGTATCATCTGGCGTAAGAATACAACCTGAGAAATACAATGTGGTGCTAAGAGGTTTGATTGTAACCCTGACCTTTCCTTGCTTTCATATAGCAGAGACCTGTAAAATGTCAAGGGAATTGATGGTACCTCTCTCATATTCTGTGCCTAGAACCTTTTAATCATTTTCATACAACTCATTCCTATCTAGGTTAAGTTATAAATTTTTCATGTTTACAAACATGGAAATGTGCCATATGGGCTCTTACAAGTTTTCTTTACACAAGTCTTCCGTTTCCGTCCAGCTCCGTGGGCTTTGCTCTGAGGCAATGCTGTCTGTATTCCCACCAGGACATGTCCAGCCGGATCCTGTTCTTGTCACAATTCTGCTTGTGCCCATTAGGTGTCAGACTGTTATTGGAACAGTCTCCTCCAGCTTGTCGGACTTTGCAGAGAAGAGAGGCGAGTATGAGAAAGCAGGAACCAGCACGGCTTGTCTAGGGTGCCAGCTGCACCCTCACCTATGCGTCCTACCCAGAAAGGGCAGACTGGGTGGTGTGGTGCTCAATGGGCCACCAAATGGGGACATTCTGCTGGCCTTGGTCCAGGCTTTACCAGCTGTGGTTCCTCCACCAGCTCACCCCAGGCCTGCAGGCTGAGCATTCACAGGCAGCGCTCCTGCCCCGATCCTGCAGGGGTTTGCAGCACGTTGATATTTTAGATCATGTGTAAGTGCATCCCTCAAGTCAGCTCTTCATACGGCAGTAGCTCCTTCCTTCTGCTGTCAGATCTGCAGGGCCACCGAGGCACTGCCAGAGTGGTGATGGGCTGCTTTCCACCTCATCCATCATGCTCTGAGGATGAGCGGTTGAGGTTGAGTGTTGAAGGTTGGTGCCAAGCCATGCCAGCAGCATGAGTGCAAGGTGCCGGGACAGCTCAGATGCTTCCTGCATCTCAGGGCTTGAGACCACTGACAGACACATGGGGATTCATTCAGAGAGAGAGAAAGTCAGTCTTTTTTCTTTCTTTTTAATGAACCATGTGCAGAGTTTCCCACAGCAACACTTTGATTTCAGCCACAAGCCGGGATATAAACACAGGCGTTAGGTGCCATGAGCCAAGGTGGAAGGTGATGAAAAGGGGTCTGTGAGCTTCAAAATGGCCTATTTAAAAGCCAAGATCAAAGATGGGCAGTGGGATAGATACCTTCCCTGCTGCACGAAGAAAAGCCATAATGAAAATGAGATGCTGCACTCACTATATACCTCAAAAGGAAACTGTTCTGCTTTGACTTTGTGCTGCAATTGCTTTAAGGGGGGAAGAAAAGAAAACACATTGCGCTCCAGCTCCCCTCATTACTCTGCTGCTGAGAAGTCCCAGCACAGCCATGGACTTGTCTGTCCACAATATCATGTCTTGCATTTTCAGAGCATCTTTCCTGACTGGCTGCTTGCTCAGGAGCATCCCTGCAGCCACCCGTGAGGCCAGGGACCACTAGATGACTTCTGCGGATCGACTCCCGATTCCCGGCAGAGCAGTCCCGAGCGCCATCTCAGCCCCCATTAGCTTTAAGCCGGTGTTTTTAAAAGGCATCTTCACATATAGGAAAGCTTTTCAGATCACCTTCAAGAAGTGCTCTATTTTTAGCATCTGTGGACTCTCCTGGCTGCAAACAAGCAAAACCTCTCTGCGGTGAATTCACACCAGGCAGCTCTTCAACGTCTCTCACTGAAGCACGGCACCAAGGAAGCGACTTGTCCCCAGGGTCCCCGTGGAGCAGGTTGAGTCCACGCTGCCACCATGGGATGACGCCTGCCCGGTCACGCCGGGGCGGGCGGCGGGGACGGCCGCGGGCGGGGCTGGCCACGCCGGGCCGGGCGGCGGGGACGGCAGCGGCCGGGGCTGCAGTGCACAGCGGGTCTCGCTCACTGGTGCTTCTGCAAACGCAAAATGCACTTCGTGTGAGCAGGGTTCGATTAAGGATTTGCAAACAATTGCTGTTTGGTTGAGCGGTCAAAATGCTTCCTTAAATGAGCTTTGGATCAAACCAAAGATCACCACTGTTTTGAATTCTCATCAAACTGAAAAAAAACATGCTGGGCCAGAGAGTCCATGCAATCCTTTGACTTGGGTTCTTCTCCAGCAAACCAGCACAGAGCAAATTACCCTCAGCAGAGCAGCCGTACAGAGCAAAAGCCTCCCTGCTGCTCTGCAGGGTGAAGGGACCTCCCAGGAGCAGTTTCAGGCTGGTCGAAGCAGCATTTGGCAAACATGCTGGTAGTTATTTTAAGTATTTATTTTTCCCCAGTCCTCATTCTGCTCTCCCTGAGGGCCAAAGTCACCTCCCAGCGCTCCAGCCAAGAGAGGCGGAGGGCAGGAGCCCTGACCACCCTTGCTCTGTGCTAGCTGCCGCCGCACGCACTCCACGTTCACACCCACGTGCACTCCTGCTTTTGCACGGGGCTTTTAGGGCCATGGCATATGTCCAGTGATGGTAATTTTGCACTAAGTGCAGTGTCAGATTCACCCTCCCATCCTGCAGAGCTGTCGGGGATGGAGCAGTATTGACTGGGCACCGCAAATGCCTTCAGTGCCGCAGATCCGTAACAGCCTTGGAAACAAAGGAGGCGATCAAATCCCGTCCTTCTGGTAAGCATTAAAAAACCCATGGTATTCAGAGAGCCACTTTCTCCTGGGTGGGGCGTGTGCTGCTGGCATTAATGGAGAGCCCTTTTGAAGTGTTTCCTTACCCTGGTCTTGAATCCCTTGGCAGTGGTCTGAGCCCCTGGGAGAATGACCAAACCCTCTCCGATCCGTCCAGCAGCCCTAGGGCAGTTGGCTCCACGGCACCAGGAGGCTGGGAGCTGCCAAGCTGAGATGACAGTGAGGGTCTGCAAACCTTCACCCAGAATGTGGCTCACAGAGGAGGTCCAGCGATGCACCGATACCTGGCACTGCCCCAGCTGGCCTGGGAGAATAAGAGAGGAAAAAAGCCAATTACCTGATGTGCTTTGCATTTTTCTTGCTCCTTACTGAACCCTACACAGTGCAGGGTAACGGCTGGATTTGACCCTCAGCCACGCTTCCCTGCCCACCACCCAGCTTGGCTGCGGCTCAGAAAACCCACGAGCATTGGAGGGAAGGAGCGGAGGCATTGCCTCGGGCGTGCTGTGCACACAGCCGCGCGTGGGACGGGGAAGCCGGAGCAGTTTGCAGACGTACGTGCTGCAGACTGGGAGGAAGGAACCGGCTGCGAGGAGCTCGTGGGAGGAGGAGGAGAAAACTGGGTGTCAGCAAGCGAGGCAGATTGAGAGCTGAGATGTGTTAGTGGTTGTATTTGGGATATGATCAACTTTTCCTTGTGACTTGTACAATCTGCAGGGGCCTGAGTGGTAAAAAAATAAAAAAAAAAATCAGTGGGAACAGAGCTCTTGCATCCCTTTTTGCTGCAGGAGGCTGCAAAGGAAGGTGAAGCCCTCACACCCTGTGCAAGGGCAATGCAAGTCAGAGCATGGGCTCATCTGGCTGCCGTGGGGCAGGGGGTGGGCGAGCTGGTGGGTGGCAGAGGGCAGCCCCCCGGTCCTGGCAGCCGGTGCGTGCAGGGCTGGCGGGGGCTGCAGGCACAGCCCACCCCCTGGGGTGCGACCTTTTAGGGCTGGCGGGTGCTGCTGGCATAGCCAACCCCATGGTGTGCAGCCTCCTTTTTCTCTGGATGCCTGCTTGTATGGCCCTGATGGTTTAGTCCCCAAATCTCTCTCCGGAGAAACGTCCAGCGCAAGGGAAGAGCTGCTGTCGGCAGAAGCCTGCCACTTGTTTGCAGTGCTGGGCAGTGGCTTGGCCTCGGCAGCCTGCGGGAAGGGGAGCCGGGAGAGCAGAGAGGAGCAGCGCTGCTGCCAGGGTGGGAGGACGGGTCTCATCACCCCCTCGCATCTCCACTGCGGTAATTCATACGTGTGTCACTGGCACATCTGTTCAGAGAGAGAGAAGAAATACAAGTCCAGCAGAGCAACAAAATTGCTTTCAGGGCTGTTGATTCCCAGCTCAGGGGTGTGTGGTCAGCTTGACTGCAGGCTGGGGATTTTTAATTTATTTTTTCCTCTCTCCCTTGCCCTGTTCCTTGCAGCCAGCAGAGATCAGTCACACGTAAAGCAGTCAGTGCCAGCATCTTTGAATCCTATTCCCCCTGTTCCCATTCTCTGGGAAACGTGGACCATCTGGGCTCATCCATGAGACCCTGAAATCGCTTACACCACGCTCGCTGAAGGGTTTGCATCTCGCTCATGGCCGGGCTGCTCTGCTCATCCTTTTCCTATAGCCCCTCTGCCTGCCTGGATTTGGCCTCTGCTCTGGGACCCATTTGTCCTCTAGATGGTGCAACTGCCATTGAACACCAAAAAAGCATCGCGATGCAGCCAGACCCCAGCCCCTGCAGCGGAACGTGGGGTGCAGCCAGCCCTGGGATCTGCCCCCAATTCCCCGTGACCCCTTCCAGGTCTCCCCTGCTGGCAGGATGGGGGTTGGGGGGCACAGCCCCACACACGTCACCCACCTGAGGGTCTGTGCCAGATCCCTGTGGAGCATCATCACTCTGCCAGCTGCGGGCACAGGGCTGCGTGGAACCGAGGGGATGAGACATCCATCTCCCGCTATTCCTGGCATCTCTGTTCTTGGCAGAGCACGTCCTGGCAGTGCCCAGCGGAAGGTGGAGGAGAGGGGACAGATCCTGGGGGTGACCCCGTGCCTTGCGGCAGTCAGGCTGTTTCCGTTCACGCTGGGTGTGAAGCGGGCTGGCCGGGGGAGCCGCGATGCCATCATAGTCTTTTGTTAGAAACCCCGCTCGCCTGCCATCCCCTGACTCATCTCCAGGCGAGGAGGGATGGGGCTGCCAAACCCGCAGGGCTGAGCGGGAGAACAGCCCCTGCAACGGGCAGCTGGAGGCTGGTACACACAGATCAGCACCATGCCACCCGGAGATGCCGCCTCT